>NW_017132337.1:112968-115848 GCF_001652005.2 Ceratina calcarata | reverse complement strand
TATGCAATTTTCCCGTATCTCCAAGGGTTTAGGAGTTATTGAGGAAAAATGAAATTTTTTTCCAAAAGTTCGCCGTTTCGACGCTGGGATGGTCGGATTTTGTCAACATCAATAAAATGCCAAATAATCATACTTAACTTGTTAAATACTGGACTTATAAGAAAAATGCATAAAACTTTTCTTGTAGAGGATGTCAGTGCCTACAACTTCTCTATAACAAACTTTTCACCAGCGTCAATAGTTAATTGGATATTTTCTTCTATACCTTTTAGCACGTCGCTATTTATTATTGGCATTGTTCTTCCGACGTCTAATTTCTGTTTAATTGTAGGAAATGCGTTTTTCTAAGGTGTATAAACTTTTGGAATTGACTGTATAGCCAATACATCCTTAACAACAAACCGAATGTCGAAAATTACCGAATCGGTAAATTTCTCAAGATAAACTGTTACAGTAAATGCTATTTCACACTATACTGAAATCGTCAAAGTTCCGAAGTATGTTTGGAAGTTAAGAATGCATAACGAAAATTAAAAAATATGTGGACGCTGCTTTCGGTTATTATCGATTCAGTCGAAAAACCGTAGTCGTATTTCATAAAAAGTATCGTTACTTTTATAAGATGATGCGTGGTCTCGATTCAGGCTCAAGTGCCACTCCGGAAGATGCGTGCATTTAGTGTGGAAATATATGTTTCGCGTACAGAGCGTGCCGAGTACTGTAGGTTGCTTTGATTTACGAGGTCGCACACTCTTACGACGATACACTCGAGCGGGGTTGATGATGCTCGTGAAAGACGACATGGAGGGTTTTAATGGCACCGAGATACCATTTACGATCGAGAGTGTCGGGTCATTAGGTTGAATATCGTTTTCACACAGGAAGACGTCGACGTCGCCGTCGCTACAGAGAGAAATACTCGTTGACCATTAAAGCCCATTAAAGCCCAGCGGCTAACGTTTCCCCCTTGGAAGCCCCGCAGCGTTCAGCGGTTAATTCGCGCTAAACAAACTTTGAACAACCCTCGGTGGCAACGTTTAATTATGAAATTCTGCGACAACAGCTTGCCGGGAACAAAACAAGCCGGGTGCTCGTTGGATGGAATCGGTGCATTGAAAAGCGAAAATTGCGCTAATTCCGCGCGGAGGGAACAACGAAAGCGCGGTGTCGTGTAATTAGTGAAAGTTTCGCGCAATAGGCTCGGCGAAAAGTCGGGCGAACGCAGTTTAAACTTCCCCGGAACACCGCCTCGGAAATGAAAATTTCCAGCCGTTCAGTTCGAAACTTGACTACGGAGTTGGCCAAGAACAAACGGCAGCCACCGCCGGTCGATCACTCCGGTTCAACTGCTTTAATTGGAATCGATGTTTGGATAGAAACCTCTACCTCCGTTCAAAACATTTCTTTCGCCTCCCTTGGATTCGCGTTAAACCGGACGAGCAACATCGGCGCCGAGCTACGGACCTTTATACATTTATACAATTTTCCTGCGCGAAGGAGATCGTCCTTAAGAAGATAAAAAATGAAACATTGTGATAGCGATGATGGCAGGCGACGGTGCGAACAAGGACAAGTTCCAGGGCTCTCTCGGGAATGAAAAATGTCGATTGTAATTAGCGTTAAGAGGTTCGATCGGTGGAACGGCGTATTCCCTCTTATACAATATTAACTGCGTGTTTCGGCTCCTCCGTTAACGAACGGATAATTAGTACGTAATTAATAATACATTCCGGCTGATCGATCCGGCAAGAAGCAACCTTGATTTTAGATTGCCGACCAACGACCAAGATCCTGGAATCTAGCAACGTTATCCTGGAATTCCCACTTCATACCGGAGCAAATATTTCATATACGTTCCGAAACATTCCTCGGCTCGGACGTTTCCACTCTTAAATTTCATACCGGAGAATGTTAGTCATTCCTTGATAAAAAATCTCGTATCAAAGCTGTGACCGTCGATTATTCACAAATTATTTGATAAGAAATACTTAAGATGATAACCGGGAGGGGAGGTCCAAGCCGAGTCATTTATCATTCAGTAGCGGCAGTTTAATCAATAGAATCGAACCGGCGAATTGTTCGCACTTAAATCGTTCGAATAATTCGTAATATCCGACGTACAGGCAATGTGCCAACAACAGGTAAATTGGCACCGCAGAGACGATGATATCGTCGCGACGAAATGAATTTCTTCGCGATTCGAGGAAGATTAAGCAAGATTCCAATTTAACTTTCGAGGGAGCAACACAGCGCCGGACGTGTCCGGTTCACCTGGATTTCATGAAACTTTCATATCTAGGATCCCGTAGAACAGAAAAGGGTTCCCAGGGGCTTTCTCTCGCGAGCAAGATATCCGGCGAGGGAGATAAATGGACGTGACTGCGCCAGATCCAAGAATTAACTTAATAATTTAGCGCAGCAAGAACAATTCCGGCCATTATCGTTCCCCGGGCCGTAATCCCCGGTGATTGCACGCCCGCCTGTGTAACTAGTCCGTAATTACAATAGACAGTGGTAATGGGAGAATCGATTTCCATACGGAAATTGGACGAGGACTCGATCCACCGATCTACGTTAAGTATCACCGGAAAATATTATGCTCGAACCGCATAATTTCGTCTCATTACAAGTCTGATCTTCATTGTGACGCTCACAAAAGCGTCTTGTCTTACCAGACGATAACAATTATTACCGAACAATTCACGATTGCCTGATTACGAGTGTATAAGTAATTCAATGGTCTAGTCCTGAGGTGGGGAATCTTTTTACCACTACAGGCCACATTTAAATAATCAGTAATAAAAGAAGCCGCTATAATTTTGTGTATTTCACTATTGGTATTTTTATTTATTTAACACTAGAAAGACT
Source organism: Ceratina calcarata (assembly GCF_001652005.2). Lineage (NCBI taxonomy): Eukaryota > Metazoa > Arthropoda > Insecta > Hymenoptera > Apidae > Ceratina > Ceratina calcarata. The sequence goes on along the minus strand of NW_017132337.1, from coordinate 112,980 downwards.
GAAACTTAGTAT
>NW_017132337.1:105017-111727 GCF_001652005.2 Ceratina calcarata | reverse complement strand
TAACTAACATAGCAATAATATGAAAGATAATTTTAAAAGCCGCTGGAAAATTTAAGCTACTGAGATATTTGCATTTGTTTCTTGCTTGAAAGTAATTGAATACATTCAAATATAAATAACATTTCAAGCCGTACAAGGAAGCCCCACGTTCTCCACCTCTGGTCTAGTCCAGTGTTCCAATTTCGGTGGATTTGTCAGATCTTTTTATAAACGATACTTGAAATCGTCTTAAGACCTACGATACGAGGACAGGATACTGTAGTTTCGTACTGCCAACAGTTAAGAGCAGTTGACTCCAGTTTCAGTCGGTAACCGTAACAATTTTTGCGAGCGTCGCGATATAAGGGTGGGTTAAAAATACACGTACGGCCCTCGAGGTTTTATTTTGTTGTCTCTCGCACTCGAGATCCCGCGACCTCGCGTGGATCAAGTGCGCCGACTATAAAGAAAATATGGTTGAGAGATATGGTCGAGGTACAAGGCGTTGGCAGCGAGCCGAGCCTCGGTGTTTCGGCCCGGGCTTCATAATTTGCGAACGAGTCAGCGGATTCAGGCATTATTAGTCGCCCTTTATCATCCCGGGCAAAGAGAGAGCTCCCTTTTTACACTGAACATTATATTCACCGCGAAGTAATCGATCAACCGCGTCTTCCTTTTATGGAAAACGCTTAGCGCCCTTCCTCCCTTCATGAAATACTAAACTGAATCTTAATCTCGGCTGATAATAGGATCAGCTGTTTGCCATTAAGCGTTTCCCACCGCGAACACTTTTATCGTACATATAATAATTATATGAACCATCATTCGCTGTATAACTAGTAACAACGAAATTGAGCCAGCTACGTGCATGTGTTAGTCTCACCTAGGGGGACAAAATTCAAAATGAGTAATAAGTCAACATCTTATTTTTTCGATGCTCGATCTCGTATTGATATTGTTGGATTTTAACATAATTTTGACGCGTCAAAATAAAAATAATGTTAACATACGCACGTTACCATCACCTACATTAAAATTCTTTTTATTTTGACGCGTCAAAATTATAATAAAATCCATCAGTACCGATGCCAGATCAAGCATCGAAAAAATAGGATGTATACTTATTACTCGTTTTGAATTTTGTCCCCCTAGGGTAAACTAACACATGCACTTAGCTGGCTCAATTTCGTTGTTACTAGCTGTACTATTTTTCAATTATCGAACACGTCTAATGAATGGCGTATTATATGTGAAATCATAAATTTGTTACTCACATTTGGTGATGGACGAGGTGCCGGCGCTGCTGCCCTGTTTCTTGAATTTGTCACCCATGGTGACCTTCCTCCGGATATTCTTGTCCGGTTGGAAGACGATTATGTAGACTTTGGGGGAGTAGAGGCAGACGAGGGTGACCGTGGCGCTGAGACTGATCGCTACGCACAGTGTCGTGATCTGTGTCTCGTGGGCGTTTCCAGTGCCAAAGTATATTGGGACGAATGCCAGCCAGATGATGCACGTGGTATACATAGTGAACCCGATGAACTTGCTCTCGTTGAAGTTCTCCGGAATCTTGCGCGTCTTCACGGCGTACACCGTCGAGATGAGGATCAATAACGCGTTGTACAACTGCGAGAACAGGAAGCTCATGTCCTGGATGTTGCACTTAAGGATCACCTGTTTCCGGTCGGGGTAGAAGAACCTCGTGCCAGGAGGTTCGATTATCATCCAGACCAAAGTCAGCACCACCTGATTTAATTACGAATCTCAAGCTGGAAGATATTTCGACTGGCTTGCTTCATGGAACGAAGAGGACTTACGTCTCATCGTTCCATTTAAGCGTCGAAGAGGGATCCGTTCTGCGACTAGTACAATAGAACGTACGGTTGATCCTCTCACCTGTAACGCGATTAGCGCCGCCGCGATGCAAACTTGGGACGCGGGGCTGATGTATTTTGGCCTGACGGCGGATCTCGACGCGGAATCGAAGATTCTAGCGATTCGGTTGGTTTTGGTGAGGAGCGCGCCGTAAACGGCGCTGAAACTGACGCCCACGCCGAACCTCTGGAGGATACAAGTGACGGTGGTGGGCGTCGCCAGCAACAGGAACGTGTTCAGGTAACAGACGAGCACCCCGGCCAGCAGAATGATCGTCAGCTCGCGCCCCGACGCCCTTACCACGGGCGTGTCTCTGTGGTGGAACAGCAGACAGGCGACCGCGAGGGTGGCGACGATGCCAAGGCACGAAATCACCGCCGGGGCGATTGCGAACGCGCTGTCCCACCTAATGTGGTTGATGGGCAGTTGGTAGCAACCGCGCTTGTCCTCGTGCGGCCATTTACCCGGACCGCAGTCCACGCAGGTGTACTCGTCGTAGACGTATTCGTACTCTTCGCACTGGTCGCAGACCCAGCAACAAGTGTCACCCTGTTGCTTCTTTATCATACCTGGCTCGCAGGGCAGCGAGCAAGCCGAGATCGGTATGTCTTTGGTACCGCGAGACCAGACCAGCTCCTCCGTGTGGATATCCAACGAATTGAACCATTTACCCACCACCTAATCGCGTTACACAGTTTTCAAAAAACTGATTACCCTTTATTTATTTCATGGTGTAACCAGGATGAGAGAGGAGAATGAAGTTAAAATGAAAATCATTTGATGATGCAGTTTTAACGTTAAAATATAAAATGTATTAGTAGTAGCATCACTGGCTTATACTTCTCAATTATAAGTTCGTCTTGAACAAGCGAAGCGTTTCATTATCTCCTGACTTGTTATTATTATTATGTTCCAGATGAGAGAGAACGCAGGGATGGCTTTACGGGAGCTCTACTACCGTGTCAAGTAAGTTTAGCTCGTTTACCCGATCGTGTAACGTTTTAACATTATCTCAGATATGTACGAACTCTCAAAGCAAATATTTGGTTTTAGAAAGTGGTAACGTTTACTTTGAGAGTGTTCAAATCCTTCTTTTCTACTCGTGACCGAGTACACAAGCGAGTACGGTTCATTGAAGCGAGCACTCGATGTTAAGAACGTTTTTAAAATTGAACAGTTTCTATTGCAAAACGCGTTTCAACTCAGGCTCAGCTTTAATGATGAACAGACTGGGAATTCGACGCATTTATAGAAATATTGTAACTGATAAAATATTGGAAACTGATCGTACATTGCAGTTCTTAAATTATAAAAGTATAATTTTGAAACTGATATCGTACGACGGTATCGCATAAAAATACGCAGTCTAATGATGAGATACATGCATGCAGCTATGTATGTACGTGTGAAACTGAAATACGAGCGTGGCAAGTTTCGAAAGGGTAAAAAAGAATTTCGTTCGTTATCTGAAAATATACGATACGCGGTTACTTTTTTTTTTTACGAATGGCCAACCCGGTGGCGCAATAAAGCTTGCGCTTTTTGACGATTTTACGTTACCTGGTAGGGAGAGACCGGAGGGTTGTATTTCATCCGGTAAGTTGCATTCGGCGAAGGTCACGTTGCAATTTATGTCTCGGCCGCTACTTTATCGTACGGAACGCGACCGATGCTCGCCGGGGGCTCGCGTTGATTTACGATTTTTATCGGGAAACGATCGTTAATTGGATACAAGAGAACTGGGATTCGGTACGAAAGTAATTTAACGCAGCTGTCCTCTTTTAGGGCAACAGTCGTCGGAGTTTCGAAAATTATCACCGCGCATTTCCATGCAAAATGAAACATTCATGATAGTCAATTAACAGAATGGATTCCCTTTTGGTCATCTATTGTGAAATGAATTTTGTACAAAAGATTGAAGCGCGCTTGCTGTATCCGAAGTTGACCGTAAAATCTCGAGTGTACTACTATGAATATGAAACCGAGTATACACGAAAACATGAAATTGGGTAAATAAGCATAATTTCGGTGAGTCCGGGAACAGCAACAATTAATAGCATCTATTCGTGCGACGCTAGCAGGAACTTTCCCCCGGGATAATTATCTCTGCCGGTCGTTGAGTATTTGCCGAATCCAATAATAGGAACTTTGATTTGGATATTATATCGTGGCTCTAAAAGCGCCGAAAGCTGTTCACGGTAGTTCGCGGAAAGTTCTCGCCCTCTTGCCTACTCGAGAGAGTGCCAAAAGGGGCTTTTCGAGGGGGCAGGCCTCGAAACTTCTAATTAATCGTCCGGGGAAAAAGTCAAAAGTACTTTCACTTGCCCGATAGTGATATCCATTAGTCCCGTTGTGGTCCGATTTACGGAAATTGAGGATCTCGTAGCGAGCCAGTCCGTCCCCGTGCTCGTCGAACTTCACCTCGCTGCCGGCGCTGTCTGAAAAATCAAATTACCCTGCCTTTTGTCCCTGGAGGATCTCGAAATTTAATTAGACCGGCGACTTTTACGCAAAATCGTTTGTAATATTAATTTAACGAATGAAATCGGAATTGAGATTCCTCTTATCCAGAATTAATCGTATCCACTTTGATACTGTATTACATTTGTTCTCTGAATTTTCTGTACATCGAATTTTTATACGAGTGCATAAAATTCGCTGTATATTGATTTTTTGTGCGAAGCGATTTTTGTATCTTAACGGTTTCGGGTCTGCCTAGCAACGTCGTGTAAAAAAACTGAAACTGAAAATATACCAAGACTATTGACATAAAGAGAGGAATAGTTTAACGGTTTTCTGCTTTTGCCAGAAATTCTGTTGCGCGCAGTCTCGCGAGTAAAGCTTTTCGTTAAATATACACTCTGAATTTGCGTATGCCGTTTCGTTTACTTATTGCGCTTTCAGGTTTTAATATTATCCGCGGCTCTCCGGCAATACGGTTTTTAATTATCGCTACGCGTAGCTGACGCGCGATTGTACAGTGGAAACTGAAAATGATATTCCACCATTCCAGTATTTGAAATAATCCAGCTCGATAGCTCTCGCTTTACCGAGGACTGTTTTTCCTCGACACCGTGAAAGAGTTTTCATTCTGCGCGGATTAAAGAAATTGGTTGAAAGGAATAATATTATTTGTTCGTCTCCCGTACGCGTCATTACGGAAGAGGTCTGAGTAAAAAATTACATTAATTCTTGTAATATGGGAATATAAATTGATAAAACGACGGGAGTAGAACTGTGAACCAGTTTTATAATAATCAGCAAATTGAATCCAATTTTACTCGGGTCAATAAGGACGGGGACGCGTGAGCGTTCGTAGGGAAAGAAATATCGCCAATTTGCTGGGGTGAAATTAAAGAAAGTGCTACTGCTAGGGTGACGCGGTCAATAATTTCCGCGATTTTATTGCGTCGTACGTACCGGTTAGCAGGTGGCAACTATCCGCGGGAACGCCTAATGCTTTCCTTCGTTAACGCAAACGGGGGACGGGGGAGGTGGGGTGAGGGTGGAATTGTAATATCGCGGAGTATCAGATCAGGTCAAACCGTGTGACGTACGTCGCGCGCGTTTCTTCGGCTCGTAATTCGACGTGTAAACCTCGACAATGCTATCGCGATACTTTTCTCTTGATCGATGTTTGCGCCGGACGATTAACGGCACGCAATTAAAGACTCCCTTTCCTAAACGCGTCGCTCTCGTTCCGTGCTGCGAATAACTACGCGTGCTTGGCTGAGATTCAACCTGCGTCGAATATAAATTTTACACAGCCGTCGGACGAATAATTAACACTAGATTGTCGGTGCGAGTCAATTTGACTCATTATTCAAGACTCGAAGTTCAAGTATCATGCAAAAGACAGACGTAAGAGCGCCCGTGTTAAATGTAATAGAAAAATCTGCGGGAAATGTATTTTAAAAACAGACTATAAATGTAAAATTTCTTTTGAACGAAGTTTCTTTAAAGCGAAATTTTATTTCTTTTTAAAACTTCAATTTTGATGTTTGAGTTAGATTGATTAATTTCAGGGAAAATAGGCAGGTAGCCAACATCCGGCAATCTAGTCTTAATAGAGTCTGTAATTAAATTCCGTGTAAGACACGGAGGGTGGCTGTATACATAATTAAATAAAAAGACGCTAGCTTTTGGTCGAGTTTCTTGTGCGGAAGGCAAACAAATGAAGACGTATCGAGTCGTGAAAATGGACTGTCTTCCGGAAACGAATGAAACCGTGGTAAAAAAGCCGTGATAAAAACAGGCGAAAGAAAAATCGAATTTGTTCCGATCCATTTTGCGGGCACACGGGTAATCTCCGATTGATCCGGGGACGCTCGCGCGGGAGAGAGATCGATTTAAAGCGTGTGCGAAGTCACCGAAACCGGGCCATTATTTCCTGGTCATTTCGTAGAAATCAGCCGGCGTGCGACGTGCACACGTCCACGGGACCGGATCGATAACAGGCTCACTCGCGACTGATACGATTCGATTCTAGATATCCTCGCAGCGCCGTGCACCGGCTCCTGCGAACGATTATCGCTGTTCGATCCAGTAAGAAAAAGATTTAATTCATTTTACGGACGATGATCGTTATCCGATCGCGTTGAAGAAAACAGGAAAAACGGACGGTCGTTAAAACGAGTGTATGCAATATCAATTGCTATTCGACCGAACAAAAAAAGTGGAATGAAAAGGAAGAGCTTGGCCGAGCGGGAACACAGTGTACTTTTTCGTTCTGGGGATCGTTATTATGAACAGCAGCGCGGAAAGCGACGGTGGGCGTCGAGACGCGATAATTCCGGCATTATATCATTCCTCGGGTCCGATGCGTCTTTAACATAAACCTCCACCACGCGTTGGCC
>NW_017132337.1:80043-104022 GCF_001652005.2 Ceratina calcarata | reverse complement strand
AAAAAAAAAAAACAATGGCCTTGGACTGCACATTTAGGATCGATACAGCACGATCTCCCTGTAATAACGCCTCTCTCGTTCCCCCTTCTATTTTTTTTTCCCTCTATTCCCGCTTTTCCGCGCACTCTTCCTCGTTCTCCGTACATTTGTCTGTTACCCCGGAGTCACGGTGGTGCTTCGTTGGCCTCGGACGAGTTTTCAACCCCTTTTTTTTAATGGGTCTCTATCTTTATCGCGGCCGGAGAATAAAAACCCGACCTGGGGCTCGTATAGTTCGTATCGCAGAAGTCGCCGCGCTCTTTTTCCCTCGAGCCGCCAACCGAATTTCCACTCCCACGATCCCGTCGTTGCACCGGGTCCGAAAGTACGCGTTAATCTTTCGGTTTAATACGGACTCATAGAGCGTTCAAGCAACGGATAGTTAATTCCATCCGCCAGGCAGAGGATTAGGCGTGGAACGGGGATGGAATGCGACGGGGGAAATGCCTGGAAGGACCGGTCGTGCAATCTTCGAACGCTGTCGGGACGGACGAGGGATTGTCAGGGATTTGAAAGAAAAACTTGTTGGAGGAAGCAATTCTGAGAATGGGAAACGCGAATGTCGGGATTTGAGGGAAACTATGAGCAACGGACTCGTTTTGTATCGGTGACTGCAATAAACACCGTATTTCCGTGGAAAATCCGCGACACGTGAATTACCCTGAAAGGGACGGCCGACGAAATTTCATATCTGCGGGTGTGAATGTCTTCGGCTCGTCGATATTATCGGTTCCATGAAACGTGACGCGTTTATTGCCCGCGGGGGTGGAAAAAAAATTTAATACGCCTAAAAAGGGAACGTTGGAGGCTGGAGCACGAACCGAATATACGTATAGCACACGGTCCATCGCCCTGGGGAAAAATATTGGATTCCGGCTTTTGTACTCTCTATACTCACCTGTAAAGGACACGTTCAGCAGGTAACTCCTATAGAAGGCACCCCGGTCGTAGTTCGCCATCGACGGGCACAATCCTTTGCTCTTATCGCACACGTCCCTTTGAAGATTGTGCAGTGCCAACGCGAACGCGTACACCGCGTCCACGACGAACTGGACCTTCGACTCCTGCTCGTATCCGTTCTCCGACGTAAGTCTAAGCTCCGACGAGCACGTAGTCCCGTTTTGACTTCTCGCGACGCTCTTCCTCAAAACGCAGCTGAACGCTTCCTCCCAGTACTCGTTGAACCACGGATTTCGACGGTTAGTCTCCGGAGTGAGGGACGCCATGTATTCATCGAAACCAGGGATATTTTCCGATTGCAATTCCACAGTGATAGCTCCTTCGGCTTCTTCTTCGAGACCCTCGACCAATTTGATTTGCCTTCCCCAGCCGTCGCTGGCTAGCCACTGGAATGGCTGGCTCAAATTGGATCTCCTAGCTGCCTCCAAGATACCTGAGGAAAAATAAAAAAGAACATATATCTTCAGTGAAGAGATATATAAATTTATTAATAAAGACCGTAATTAATGTAAAGGGAAAGATGATAGATAAAATACAAAGAGAAATGTCGAGTTCAATATTTCATGAGTACAAAGGATTCTATTATGAACGCGCTGGTACTCATACCTCTCGCATCCTCCGCACGGGTGAACAGGACCACGGCTCTGGCATTCGACTTTTTGCTCAACCGTAGGATGATATCGTCGAACACGCGATCGTCCGCGGCTCCGGGTACTTTAACAGCGGCAGCGATGCACACGTTTCGCTCAGTGGCTTCCCTGGTGAATACCTCGATTCCGTACTCCCCGTAGCTGCCCTCGGAGTAGACGGTAGAGACGTACGACCAATTGGCGCTCTTCACCACGTCCACCAGGGCTATCGATTGGAACGTGTCCGGGGGCACCGTTCGCGCGAAGTAGTCGAACCTGATGGAAGATTGGAAACCGAACGATTAGCATTAATGGGACTGTGATTATCGTAGTGCATCTTCGAGCCAATCTAGATATGGCTCGATCGATTCGTTCCATATACTGTCGTCATTGCAATATAAAATCCTTTATAGTAATTCATTTGGTCGACGTTATACGAACGAAAATACGACAAAACGAAAGTAAATAACGGTAGAAATGTACTGTTAGAAAAGAGAAACGATTCCTCTGGTAAATGAGAAGTAAATGGAAGCACTCGCCTGGTTTTATCGCTGAGGGCTTTAGCGGTGGAAGCAGGGGAGATCTGCGGTATGTGAAACAGTCTGAGCAAGTTGGCCACTTGGAGGGACACGGAACTGTACGAGCCACCGATTACTCCAAAAATAGGACCGGCACTGGCCGTTTTCTTCACCCTGGGTGCCGATTTATCTGCGCATTCTAGCACGCTGATGTCCAGATTGGACAGCGAGGCTCTGACAAAGTGCAGGCTCTGATTCAGAGCGTACGTGTCTCTACCGCAAGTGTCTAGGATGTGAACACCCAGGGTGATCCCAGGAAGGATTTTGCCGTCATTGTTTATCTGATCCACGGCGAACAGCATCGCTTCCAGGCGTTGGACGCCACGGTTGTAGACGTTCGGTCCGCAAGACGCGCTCCCCTTCTCGTGGACCGGGAACAGACCACCGAGGACGATGTCCCCGGGTATCAGCACCGCTTCCCGTTCACTGTGCAGCCTCGACTGCGTGACGAAAGACAGCTGCTGCAGCGACACTGCCAGGACCAACATACGAACGATTGGCTGGCTCATTTTTTACTCGGTTGGATCTACTGATTTCTTCTAGCCGAAGATCGCATTTTATGCTTAAAGTCGAGTTTATCTTCGAGGTCGACTGGAATTCTCTACGAGCTCTTCTCTAAATTAGTTGATTAGCGAGGTTCCGTTTCCGTTGTAGAAAAATTTGTTAGGCCCAGCTACTATTATTTACATGGTAAGGACAGTCTTGCACGCGATCCCACGTTCAGATGAGTTCTTATCTAGCCATCGCGTGTCCTCCTTTCGGACTCTTCTTCCTCCACGTTTCATCCATCGCCTCGAACATCTCCGGTCCAGCTTTCGTCCCGAATTTCCACGAGGAAGTCCTGGAGTTCGCACGGGGCAACCAATCTCGATATTAATGCGCCGAGACTCGAACGAGAGGATCACCGGAGCAAGTTTATCGATCGGACACGAATTTTCCGTGGAACCGTTTTATTTCCTGGCCGGTCGACCCGGAAAACCGTTCCTCAATTTCATGCTACGCAACGCGTCCCCTTTTCGTACGGAGTAAGCATCGTTTCCGGCCCCGGGCAGAGCTCAGAGGATTTCTCTTTCAAGAGGACCTACATTCTCCGCAGGAAGTAAAAGAATTTACAAAAATTATGAGAAGAATCCTCGAGCAGGGAACAAGAACCTCCCTTTTATCTCTCTGCAGCCCGAGATAGAAAGTCTGCGGATGTGATCTTCGCGATTACGGCAAAAAGCACCGTTTCGCATGAGCAAGTTTCAAAGTGCAGCTAATTGAAACGTAACTTAGAATCTCCATGGACCATAGACAGGAAACAATCGTGCAACGTATATATGTACGTTAACATGAAGAAAGGCGTATACCTTCGCTTCAACTTTTCCGTCCGCTCCGAATAGAGGGCAGATGCATTCGAACTTTTCCCGACAAGTTTTCCAGCGTGCATCGAACACGGGACCGAAAGTCGAAGACGGAGGACTTCTCGGTGCCGAGAACTTTCGAAGAAGCCTCTTTCTCTCGCCGGGACCTCCTTTAATCTCCCGGGGCGTTCTGCTCGCGACAGGAAGACGATAAAAGCGTTAGCCACTTAACGCACCTTCCACCGCAGATTCAAACAGATAAAATATCGTAAACTACGTTCAACCATGACGAAGACAGAGAGATTCAAGTATCAGCGGTATCAGCTTTAAGCTTGAAATTCGATTAGATTAGACCAGTGGTGGGCAAAGTACGGCCCGCGGGCCAACTCCGGCCCGCGAAATTATTTAATCCGGCCCGCCGTAGACCCATCGACATGGATAGTATGTGGCCCGCTATAATTATGTTTTCATGGTCGAGAAGTATAAAGTGTATTTTTTCTATAATTCTGGCCCTCCTCTAGAATTTCTTAAACTTTGTGGCCCCACATTAAAAATGTTTGCCCACCACTGGATTAGACTGTACAGATGAATGACGATGACGTGGAAAACATCGTGGAACACAATCGTTTCGATCAATCTGGATTTAATTCCTTAAGTCATAAACGGAAACGCTTGATTCTGTATAAGAATTCGCGATCAATTTATAATAGCGAACGGAATACGTGGTACGGCCGATGAATCATCGACTCGTACTACTGATTCCCGCGGACGTTTATATAAATCGAGATTTCTTCCCACCCTTTTCGCGTTCGGTTTCGTCTGATTTACAGCTGCCAATGGCAAACCGAGTTGCGGCTTTCTATTTAGGACGAACTCACTTTTACTCTTTTACCGGGGGGAGGGGGGCGTAAAAAGAGTTCGCAGTTGCGTCGACCCGGTTGGCTCGTTAAATTTCACCCGACTCGCATACTCGTTAAGCGGACTTAATTTCACGGGACTCTAACAAGCGTGGCTGTGCCCCTCAGATTTAAATTCGAGAGTCTTTTTTTTCGTCATGTCGCATGGGGTCGTCGTTTGGCGCATGGTTTACCGATTGTCTCCAAATCGCCTCTCCTCGTTTTTCAGGTTTTCCTTAACGAGGCGCAGCTCGATCAAAGACAGTCACTCGTCTAATATTTCCCAGGGATTAGCGAGACGTGAGACAGAAATTGCATTTTAATTAATATACCGAGAAACTAACGTATCCTTGATGCGTAATGCTTGTGCGAATGAAAAAGGGACTAATCAAAGGCAGATTCGTTTCACTTTATTCGTAAAGCGGTAATTTTTCTAAAGCGAGCTTTCCCTTTACTCGAATAAAAAGGGACATTAGCGATGGATCAAAGAGAAAAATGTGGCGCATTTTACTTGGTTCCACGTTGGACCCTCGGATGGACGTCCGAAATGGAGCCGGCGCATATCGGAAAATTTGTCACGTCGCGAACGCACCGGCATCGAAAATCCCGCAAAGTAAATGGGGATTTTATGCAAACGGGTTTCAGGCCACCGTTTCCACGCGAGCGCTCTTTGTTAACACCGGCCCACTTCTGTCACGCGTGCCTCTTTCAAATTCTTATTTATCACACCAGACGAGAGAACCATTCGTCTCTCTCCCCTTTCCAGAGACATTGTTAATAAACGTTTCGCGCAACATCTAATCCAGCAATCGCACGATTTCTCCTATCCAATTTCAGTTGATCCACGAGATTTATGGGATGGGAACCCGGTCCGATCCATCTTCTCTCTCTCTTGTTCGATGAATATTCGGTAGGTTGAATATTCACACGCGTGATTTCATGGCCCGGTTCGCTCGACGTACTTTCCTCACACTTACCGCCGTCCCTCTCTTCCTCTCGGTTTGTCCGTCTGTCTCTGGCTTTAAATAAAAAGGGAGGAACTATCTTCCTGGTCTCCCCCGTTTAGAGTATCGACCGAGCGTAGGTACGGCACTCTGGATATTTACTCGAAACCCCAACGATCCCTGGGTTGCTACCTCCACCGATATTCGCGCCTATTCCCGCCCTTTCAATTGGGATACATCGATTTTACTCCCTCCTCGATGCCGACTCTCGAAAACCCTTTTTTCCTTCTTATTAACGAGACCGACCAACGAATTCATCGCGAATTTCACTCGCAGGAACGATACCCCGGCACCCTTTTCAATCCAGAAACCGAGCGGTAATTAAGGTAATTGGGGGTGTTTCTCAATGAATTCGATCGCAATTAGCTATTCCGTTTGCGTCCCGGAACTTCTAAGTTTTTGTTATTCCAATTTTCTTATTACCCTTATACCGGCGCTCTCGAATTTCTATCCCTAAAGTCTATTTCTTCCATGCATTCTCTCGTGCATGCGAGCAAACAATTTATCTGTAAGAACGATCTATCAATGAAATTTGTTTGCGCTCTTTTATTAAATTTCATATTGTGGTCTCGCCGAGAAAAGTGGTACGTGCCGTCGCCTGACCATTTTTTCATGCAGGATCACGTCCATCCGTGATTTCACTAACGTGGCCGATCGAAATCGCGGTGACCCGATCTCGTCGGAATTATTTAGCGAAATAATCGAAGGATACCAACGAAAATAGAACACCTCCACGTCCAATCTCTGAAACTCCGTGTGCTAAAAAATCCTGTCACAAATAGATTTCCGGATTTTCGTGACTAAATTCACTTATAACAAGTTTAATTCGAATAGAAACGTCTCGGATAAATTAAACGTCGTGTTTTTCAAAACATCGTCAGCTGTATTTTAATTCAATTTCCTGCAGCCTGTATTTCTATAAAAATAGTGGACAAGAGCATCCTGTTTTTGTGTACGCAAGTAACAAAAACGTTGAAGGTAAATAATTCGGTTGTAATGAAACAATCTATTTCGGGAGCCCTCGGGCACGGAACGTTTCATCCCCGGGGATCGCAATTAATACAAGTTCACCCTCCCGGAGTCCATTATTTTCCCGAACGGTTTCTGGCTGGTATCGCTTAGCGGCAGATGTTCTTTTTCCACGGCGGGGACACGGGAGATTTTCCCCACGAAAGATAATCGAGATCGCCTTCTATCGTGCGAGTGTATCCCCAGCCCCACGGCCACCGACTTCGGAAACGCTCCGGTTCCTCACTCAGCGTTTCAGTGTGTGCGCTCGCATTCGTTCGCGCCCGTGTATGTAGGACGTGCGCGCATTAGCAGTTTCCTGGGCAATCACGGGCCGGAAGTTGCCCGCAAAATTATTAGTCCGAAGACCGGATACACAGCCTCGATATATACTCGTCGATCGAGTTGTAGAAGTTCGAGCTAAGAAAAATTTATTTCCCTTTACGAATCGAATGACAGCACGTAGGATAACGATCGGACGCGAGACTAATGGATAGATGTTGTGATACGAAAGTGATGAGTCGGATTTTAATTCTGCAAAATCGACGTTTAATAGGAAAGTAGCGGTCGGGCTCGTTTTTGGGTTAACGTCGTTAGGTATCGGTCCAGAAATTTTCTAATCAGATGGAGCTAGTAATTAAGGAGCGAAGGACAGGATGATGGATTTTTTTTGTCGGATAGATTTAATATTTAGAGCGAAATGCTCCAGTTGCATTATCTGATACTTTGTAATTGGGTAAAGGTGCGGGCCGAAAGAGATTGATAATGCACTGTCGAATGGTAGAACGTTTAATTAAAATACATATTACAAAAGGATTAACCGATTAACTTTGAGCGTCGTTCAACCTTTTAAATCCACGCGACCTGGATAAAGATGATTAATTAGAGACGGAAGGATAACCGAGACAAAGTAACTATGATAATTCGAGTAGAAGACGGAATAGCCAGAAATCGACAAACAGCTTGGAGGATTTAAGGTTCGTAGAATAATCTTATCCTGTGCGCCAAAGGAGAAGCTTCTTTGTAGGTGAAAGGAGAATTCCCTCGTTAACTGCAATAATCGAGTAGCTACGTCTTCCCTTTTTACCAGCTCGAATTCGACGATTAGAGATAAACGACAAATTTTCATCGAGCATAAAGAATAATCCGTAGAATTGTAGAAAAATCGTGGCTTCCACGATTATGTAATTTTTGATAAAAAAAAAATAGAGTAATTTGTTTCAAACTCCGTGTAGCAAGGAAGATCAACTTCCAACGAAGAAACGCTTGCAGAGAATTTTGTTCAAATTAGACTGACGTCGTGATGCAATTTTTAAAGTTGACGTGGTTAGCCGGAACATTTTGCATCCGGGAAAGGCAGGTTTTTCCAGGCCGGAAACGACACGATTTTCTACGAGCGGTGGATTCGCGAACCGTGCGAAATACCCGGCGCGTCGAATTTTTTAGGGGAAGCTACGAGCGAAAGATCGTTTGAGGATTAGCAGCCGCTTTCATGGCTGAAGTGCGCAGGATTAAATATTCCTTAGACCTCCGACTGGGAATACCTCGCGACGCTCGGAATCTGTATATTGAATAAAGCAAATCGGGTTTTCCCTGATTTGATATTCTTGGGATTTGTTGGCGGTCTCTCGCCTTCCGCTGGGCATATCCTGAAACTGCGGCGCAACCGAAGTAACGAGCGAATTACCTCTAATCTCGTCTCTCCCGAATGCTCTAAAAGACGAGGCAGTCTCTGATCTTAAAACATAAATTAATTGTAGAGGAAATAGTTGCTGTTCCAAGATCATTTCTTTATCGAGTAAATCCTGCATGCTCTAAATCCGAGTCAAAGGACAAGATCCCCCTAACCCGACGGCCGTCCCTTTCGCACGGCCCGTAGCCTATGTCCAGCATAAACTTCCCGGCGTTCCTCTCCCAGTCGTTGATTAAAGGGTATTACTTACTCGGTAGTACAAGCTCGACCCGTTTTCTTTGAGAGCGAAGCGAGAGCCAGCAAAGTGGTATTCCTCTGTTTCTCCCGTCAATCTTTCCGCCCTCCTCCCTCCCCCCGTTCGTTCCCGTTCGTTCCCGCCGGTTGCCCTGCTCACCACGTCCGATTCACTCCGCTCCCTCTTCGAGTTGCCAGCGGATTCTCGCGATACGGTCCACCGCCTCTCTCCTATTTCTCACCCTTCCGCCCCCCGACCTCCTCTTTTTCTCATATTGCGCTCACTCCCCTCCGCTCCATCCTCGTTTTCGTTTTTAGTTCCGCTCTCGCTCCTTCTCGCGTTCAAACCCCCGTCGGCCGAACCGTCGTCGAGCGGCGTCCAACCCCTTCCTCCTCGCGACGACCTCTTCAAAACTCGCTACACGCGCAACACTTTACCAAATGAGTTCTAATTCATGCCACGTTCCTTGCCTCTCCCCAGCACCCTGCCCTTTCGCACCGGCTTCTCTCTCGCGTTTTCTTCCTCGTTCCTCGGCACAGTGCACTCTTTGATGTCTCCGACTCCGCTTCTTCCACTCGACCAAGGCGCCGCTGTTGTTCATTTAGTGCCTCATCCACCGTGATCTCGTTCCCCCTTCATCCGATTTATCAGTCGAACTTCTCGATAATTCTCCCTCTTTCGGACTCGAGTGTGCGCCCCCCCTTCGGTTTTACGCGTGTTCAGAGAGCACCGAGGGTTGCAGAATGACATTAAACGTGAAACCGCGAAGCGACGTTCCCCGTTTTACGCGACACTTTTTTTAATTCCCCGATCGATGCCTCGATCGCAAACACGGTTGATTCTCGTTAGGACAAACCGAGATATCGAAGGAGTTGGTATCGCGGTTAACCAGGATACAGATGGTCGATGGATCCAGTAACATGGCTAGACTTCGACCGATTTCAGCGTCGGGACGACGTAATCCGACGATGGTTCAAGGAAGGTGGACGAATCTCTCATCGTCGACGATCTGTCTGCCCCGCGATAACGAATCGATAGCGACGTTTATCCCGTCCCCTGGCTCCGTTCTCATTATTCGGGGCCGAGTTTTCGACTTTGCGACCTTCCAGTTCTCTCGTCCACCCACTAGCCTCCTTTCGAATACTTCGCGAGTCCACTGATTATTTTTCGACTCGCGTGTTCGACTCCTCGCGAACCGGGAGAAGCGTTTACTCTCTTCGCCTGTCCCTCTTACCCTCGTCCGCTGCTTCGGGATTCTCTATTATTTCATTATGAATACGTATCGTGCTCTTTTCTCGTTCCTTTTTGGGACAGTTCCCCTCGTGCCTCGATCGGGGATCACCCTCGGGAAATTCGGTTCGCTCTGACACACATTCCACTCGGAGGCTATCGCGTGTCCGCGAGGCAACAAAAACAAATCAATATGTTTCCACCCGAACTTGTCCCCAGCGTTACTCGCCCGCGGATACTTATTTTCCAACCCCTTTGTGGACGCCGAGATTACTTTTCCGCGCGACGACGATTCCCTCCTCGGTAGTAAAAGTTTTCACAATATTCTCCACCCTCGATGTTCCTTTAGTTTCCCGCATCCATCCTCGCGGTGACGTTTGTTCCCCCTGAAAACGATTCCCTTTCTTCGCAAGGTATCCTCTTTTTATCGTCGCCCTCATTACTGTTTTATCAGACGGTCTTTGCGTCACGAGCTCTCCCTATCTCTTTCTCTCTCTCTCAACTAGTAGCTGCTACCGTTTATTACTATTATTATTATTATTATTTCTCGCTTCGACGAATTCACCCCGTCCGTTTTTTTCCCTGTAAAGGAGCTCATTAGGTTGATCGATCAGTACGAAGAAAGACGGTAACGAGAAGGCTACGGTTTCTCATCGCGGGATACAATGTTCGCCGTTCGGATTAGGTGTCAGGTGCCTCTAATCACCGGGTTCTTCCTCGCGATTCCGTAGTTAATGACGATTTGATTTGCGCTGATTCGATTTCAACGAGACGCGCCTGCTAATTCCAAACGTTGTTAAGTAAAACCAGACCCTGGCCAATTATTAATATATTCTCTTACGGGTATTTAAGCTTGATTGAAAACCGTAGAAATGTCAAACGCTTCGGACCAGGTTGATCTATATAACCGGTTAGAACGGACTAACTTTCTTTAGCCTTCATTAATTTTGCCTCATTGGTTCTATTAAAAGCTTGTTCTATTCTTCTGGCAACGACGTAACGAGCAGTCGTTCTGCACGTTCGACTTCCCACGAGTCCGTAAACGTCTCCTAACGACAGAGCTTTCGAATAAAAAATGTCAAGTCCCCGATTCGTTATACCCTCGAATAAAAAAAAAAGAAAGCGTCTACTCGCTAATAACTCTACTCCTCTTCACGGAACGTCGCCGTCTTCCGCCGTAGAAGAGCGAGGCAGAAACGGTTTGCCACGTTCGAGGAGCAATCTCCGACGATCTGCCCCTCTCCCGCAAGTAGAGAGTAGAATTTTACTCGTTGATATAAGTGTCATCGGTTTATAACAAGTACGATTTTACCGTGCATTCATCATTCGCTATGATCTTGCAACCGAGATAGTTCACAACGATTAATGCACCGTAAAGTAGTCACTTTTTTTTTCAGCGAGTCTCGTAATTCGTATGAAAGTGCAAGCTGGCCCGGTTGCGGACGCAAGCTTCGGTGAAATTGGTGCGCGTGGCCTGAAATAAAATCCGCGACGGCGGTTCACGCGTTAGCGTTATCGCGCACGGTCCCTCCTCTTTCAGCAGCGGGTCCCACGTCTGAAAACCCTTTAGATGGACGCTTAAAAGCCCCGGGTACGAAAATTGCCGGCTGACCTAAATAACGATCCTCCTTCAGCCCCTCCTATACTTCATTCATTCCTCCGGAAAAACTGCTGGCGACACGCAGTTGACAAGGTTCGAGGCATCTCCGCTGGGAAATAATTAGCCGAGGACCCAGGTACAAATATGATGCGTATCGAATCGATAATAGCTTCCCGGCGGTACCGAGCGAAACCCGTGGCGGTGTTTTGCCACCCGTGAATTGTACCCGGATTCGAAATTCCGAACCTGAACAACGGCGAATCCGCGACGCGCCATGACTCCAGCATCGTTTGTTCGATTAGACAGATCAAATATTATTCCTCCATTATCGGAATCCGGCGTAATTGTATTCCACGTTGATATTGAATCATTAATCGATATCGAAATGGATAAATCAAAGATGCGATCCATTAGGCATCTCAGTCCTTTGCTAACATTATTCTATTAGGATTCCATTTCATTGGGATCGTGTCTCAATTAATTTAGCGGTCAAACCCGTGCAGGTATTCCATTAGAATTTCCTCGGATCGATCGATTAGCCTGAAACGTCTCCTGGATCTTAGGAATCGCGTGAGGAAGTGCAAGCGTCACGCGAGAAACTGAAAGAGAGAGATATAGAAAGAGAGAGAGTGAGAGAGAGAGAGGGAGGGAGAAGGTTCCCGTTAATTGCGAGAGCGCGCGATAGTTCGCGTCTGACCTAGAGATTTAGATAAACCAAGGTTATCCGGAGACCGCGAGCGGCAAGGATCCGTGGCAACCCGTAGAAGGGGCGCCGCCGATCGAACATCTTGTCCTTGATGGACCTTGCTGCCTTTTTCTTTTCGTTCTACTCACCACCCTCGCGGATGATCCTCGGATATCCTACGAGCTCTCTCGTATCCGTCCAGCGGACTCCTGCGTAACCACTTGTACCGAAGTCGTCGAAAAAGGCGATCGATTCGCGCGAGCCACCCTTGCGTCGCACGTGCACCACCGGACCCGATGAGAAACTTCCTCCGTAGGCCACCCCCGTTTGTTTACCTTCGGACCGCGGAGCTCGTTATCAACATAGATCCAGGATCCTCCGTTGGTGAACCGCGACCACAGTTCTATAACCGAACGTCCGTCGTCGTCGTCGTCGTCGTCGTCACCGAATTCCGTCGCGGGCCGCGGGACGCGAGATTCTCTTTCGTAGAAATTCTGTCGGATCGCGGAACTCGATAATCGACGCGAGAATCGTTCGTCTGAGCGAACGGTGGGGCCCTCGTTCGAGGATTCTGGATCCCAAGTCAGGACGATTCCACTAACTGCACCACGGATATTTAATGCCAGTCGACGATGTAAGGACGCATCGGGATATCGCGTATCGAACGATCCTCGCGAGCGAGCATCCTCGGTTCCGTCGATCCGTTCGAGGCCGAACTATTCTGTCTTTCTATCAGCTCATCCGTTCCGCGAATCGGTGTTCGGGCTGTCGGACAGATCGAGGGGGTTGTTTGGCAACATGACGGGAGTGGTGAAACGTGAACCGACTACGCGTCGTCGTTGCCGCCACAGCACGACTGGCCGGCCGGCCGAAACCACCCTCGCTGCCAGCTCTCGACCCCCTGCCTCTCCTCTCCTCTCCTATCTGTTCCCTTCCGCTTTTCCTCTTTCGCTCGCGCCCGCGCCCCGAACCTTCTCTCTCCGTTTCCACCCTCGCTCACCGCCGCTCCTCCTCGATCATCCGAGCTGCCGTCCCGTTTCACCACCCGTCCGTCCGCGTCGAATTTCCCGCGTACTTTTTGATTTCACGCGTCATGTTCGCTCGATTAGCAACCGACAGGCTTCCAACCTTGTCCTCAAGGAAAATCGGGCAAATATTCCAAACGGACGGTCGTATCAATCAAGCGATTCTATTAAGCCGTATGATAAAATACCATGAATCGTTTTACTCAAATTGTATTCCATTATACGTTCCACGTCGCCTCCCTTCCGAGACATACGTTTGGGGATTTACGGGCTACGATATAAACAAAATTTTCCTCATCTCGTGTCTCATCGATAACGCAACAAATCCACTCGGAACTTTTTCAATCGACCCGGCAGCCGCGATATCGAACCGCGTGAGATTGTGTCATAAAACTTTCAATGTTTCATCCAACATTCCCAGCCGATGCAGCTCCGTGCTATTCGAAGAAGTAAAAGAACGGTTCACCTTGAGGATAATAACGCGACATCGGCCGAGCCCATAATTAATTCAGCAAATTGCGCGCACTCGTTTGATTTGAGCGCTTCATGTTTGGACACCGTGTTAACTCGCCGCTGTAACAATATTCGCACCACCGCCGGTGACGGTGTCGCGTGTGCCCGTGAATTATCGTAACGCGCGGTAATTTACAGGACCATAAATTCGCGTCTCGATCACGAGCAAACCGTAGGACACGGGATCGATCGGCCGTTCACGCGTGAACCGAGCAAACTGATCTTAAAAAAAGAACAGTCGGCTTTACAGTCGTAAAGATTGGCATGTTTTACAAATAGCGTTGGGGAAGCGTTACCACTGGAGTTATTTTTGTATTCGCCGCGTCGCGTTTGATACGTTTACGAGAATTCGCCAGGTCTCTGTGTAAATCTCCTCACGTGCAAGATCGAGTGGGTCTACCGGCAGTCAGGGAGATCGAACGGCGTTCAGTGCACCAAATAGAGAAGCATTAGTAAGATTTAGACGGAACTGTAAACAGTGGTAAAAAGCATCCGCCGACAGTCCGGTTAACACGATCCCTCGTGCTCGATCGATCTTGGTCAAAGACAGCGGACGTGTTCCTCGATGTACTCTTTCAAATACGTTTCCAAGGGTCACAATTGTGAGCTCGTCAAAATAATTACAAACATTTAACGACCCGATTCAGCGGACATCTCGCTGCCAATCATTTCAGATTATCTCGTTAGTATCTTTGTCCATTCTCCTGGAATGGAACCGACATAAAAGTGTCCGTCCCTCGCTGATAGCTTCCGGCGCGATTACACTCGCGATTCGGGTTTAAACACGGCTTCGGACGTCACGGGTTCTAGAAGTCGTCGCCCGCAGGATTTACTTTGTCCCGGCATTAAACTGCGAGGGGAAATATAACGTCCCTGAAACGGGCGACGCGTCGAGACGCGCGTCAGGAGGCGTCAGAACGGCCGACGTGCTGCTAATTAAAACGAGATATTCCGACGCGGTCAGCCTCGGCCCTCTCCGTCTCTAATTCGCCGGATATTCCGGTAACGTCCGCCAGGGATTCGGACCGATCTCTTCAAACGATATAAAGATTAGCGTATTATTATTAGATTTTTCGGGAAAGGGGGGAGGGCTCTGCTAGCGGAACAGGAATATTTTTGCACTGCGTCATCGCCGATACACGAAAAGATTTGCTTATTTATCTCCGGTACGTTCCAATCTGAGATTGATAAAACTCGAATCCGGATAAATAGTTCTCATAAGGGAAGTTTGGCTAACTTTGCCAATCTTTCGCGATCCGTTTAACGCTAAGCCAGTTTTTCAGGAAACGCGAACAGCTGTGTTAGGGTATTAATCAACCAGGTTCCGCGAGCTCGTTTTAACTTACGGGCTGCACTCGTTCATACACCTTCCCGGTTGTTTCTCGACCGATTTATTTTCCTCCCGGTCCTTGCCTGTTCCCTCGCCTCGCGTGTACCAATTCCAGTTCTACCGAGAAGAATGGAATTTTAAATGAACACTGGTTTCATGGATCTTTCGTTTATCGTGGCAGAAGACGTGGCGGACGGCCGCGTATCGCTACGTCGTTTCTCTGCTTTTAAGAAAGGATCTTAAAGGGAGAGAAGCGTGACTCGTTAATGTCCTTATTCAAGCCGTGCACCGCGATTACGTCGGTCCGTCGATATTCTTGCATGACCTAATTTCCGTCTCGCCCACACCCCTACACCCGGCCATCCCCTAGATCCTATCCTTCCGTTATCCGTTCCAGTCGTCAAAACAACGGCTTAACAACATTTATTGTTACAAACAATTATCTCTCCCTGTCTCTCTCTTCTCTGTTGATTTTTGCCTCGAATTTTATTATCAACGATGAAAATGGAACAGGAGTGTACCGAAACAGAGTTCGCGTAACGTTTCTGTAGAATCCTCGTTAAATCAGATATCTACACCGTTCGCAGTTTGTGCAGTACACGTGTGAAGGTCTTCTAAAGTGTATCCTCGCCTGTGTGTGCGCCTGCACGTACGTGTATACTTATGCACGGTTCGAGTATAGCAAGTCAGCTTTAGGGAAACGTCCCCTATCCACCGGCCCACACCCTTCGCCCTCCGGAGATTCGCTAGTCTCCGATACACCTGCTGGCACGCTATTGTTAATACAACACGGCACGCCGGGGGGGTTAGCGGAACTGGCGATTATTGTCCTGACAGGCGCGACCCCCGTTCCATTTCCTTCCATCAATTTCGACTTCCATCCTTTTGCACGGAACCGGCCATTCATATTTTTCCGACGGACAACAGACGCACAGGCGGAATCGCGAAAATTTAGAACGAGCGCGAAGCCTGGTAATCAATGAGGTAAGCCGGGATACGCGTATCTCATTGGTTATTCCTCGACAAGACGCGCATGACAGTTCCTCAGTTTCTATCTCTGTTCGGCTCACGTTGTCCTAAGTCCTCGCCTCTTCTCTCGAACCCTTCATCAAACACCCACCCAGCCAGTCGTACATCATTCTGGTTCCCTTTCCTCTTTCGCATTCTCCTTGTCTATCTCCGTGCGCTCATCTTCCTCGCTCCCTCTGTTTGCTTTGCATACGTGCGTCGCTCTCTCCGTCACTTTACACCTCCTCCTGGGTTGGTCCTTCCTGACAAAAGTGCATTATTACACCACGATGAAAAGGGATAATGTACCCCCGGTTGCGCTCCGTTATTTCTCTATTAATCCTGCTCTCCCGGCGGCTGTCGTGGTCCCAGTATTCTTTTTTCTCTCGTCATCTCGGTCGGCAATCAATTATTTCGATTCGAGAAATAGGTTGAAGGGATTCTGGTGAAAATAATTACGTTACGTTTCCCAGTTCCTAGAGATAGTTTCGAAACAGTTACAAATTAAACCAGGGGAAACCGGTTCAACTCTCTTCATTCGCTTCTTTGATTTCCGGTTAAAAGGTTTTGTAGGCTTGTGAGACGAATTGGTGATTAATGACGCTGTAACAATCAAACGGAAAACGTTATTGTTATCAGAGTACAAGTAATAAAATAAAATACTTGCTTTCAACTTACAATCTTTTGTTTAACCGTCGATCAATTCAAGTGCAGCGATAAAAAACAACGATTAGAGATCAAAGATAGAGTGATTGCGTGTTGGTAATAATAATTATAAAGATTACTACTGGTACTCTAAATAATTTCCTGAAATGATTAAAGGTTTATCGAGTACGAGTATCTTTCGATAATTTTCAAGCGTCATGTAGTTCCACTGGAAAATCATTGGGATCATTCGCTGAAAATTGAGAAGTGTATCTCTGCCTGGATAATGAAGAATCTTTTGAATCTGGTTTTCGTTGTCCATCGAGAAAATGACGATCGTACATTTATTTTTATCAACAAAATTGATGAAACGTTGAAAGATATCTATTTGGATTATTTTCTTTCGGCACGTCCTCGACCCCGTGCACTGAAGAATTGAACCCGCAGGTGCATCGAGTACATTCGGTGTGTTCATTCGTATGATTTGTCATGCACTTCGCAATCAGTTTAATACTATGAATCGCCTGTAGACGACTCTGGCGTCGTTCTCAACGGGCGCTTTAAATTTCACAACGATCTTTGTAAACACGCGTCGTCTCCTGTCGGCGGCGGCTCTCAGGTGTCTTTCAAACTTATTTCCTAATCGTTTCTGTTTCGCTCAGTGTCCCGCTTTCTTTCGCGTTCCATCGGTATCCTCGAAGAAACGAGAACCGCGAATCGAGTGGACTTCTTTCGTGCTACGGTGTTTGGCTCGTGTTAAGCGAAGCGTTGAGACCGAACAGGGACTTTGGCGATGAGACTCGTGTCCAGTTCGGCGCGTGCACCAGCCGATGCATAATCGCGTTAGAATCATCTGTGACAATAGCGAAGAGTCGTCGATACGGTCCGCGATAATTACTCGGCGAACGGCGATGTCACCGTGAACGGGATCATTGCTTAACGAAAATGCGATTATTCCTCTCGCGCGGTACTTAAATGTCTCTCGGTGTGCATGCTTACGAAAATCTATTTGCTGGGCATGAATGGACAAGTGCAACCCTCCAGGGAGAGGTTAGGTAAGCGTCGCTCATCGGCGAACATTCAATGCTTTCCCAGAAATCGCTGACTTTCCTTGACCGTTTATGGCAACGGTGGTCCGTCACCTATTAGTCATATTTATTTCTACGAATACTCGTCACTCTTCTTCCCAGTTCACTTAATCTGCTTTTCGGTGTGATAAATCAGTAAGAGAATTATTATTAACATCGGTTATATCGAAAGTCACTTTATTCTTAGGAGGATTTAGTAATAGTTCCATTGGATTGTTCTCCGGGGTGATAGCCACAGACCGTGTACCAAACATCCAACTGGGCTCCACAAACAATGGACTACCTATGGATGATGTTAGCGTCGGGACTGAAGTTGATAGTAAAGTCAAGACGAAGTTATTGTCCATGTGGAACAACATGAAATATGGTAGGTGTTTAGTCTCTTGTTTCACTTCTATTTGAATCAGATAATGGACATGGATTTAATTCCGATCTTGGTTTATTCAAGGCTGGACTATAAAGGTAGTAAAACCAAACTTCTCCAAAGAATCTCCAGTATGTTTGCTTGGCAAAATTTACCGGAAGAAGCCAGAGGAGTTCTTGGAAAAGGCTTCTGAAGCAGAGAAAACTTTGGACACCGGCAGCGAGATATCCTTGGCGATGGATGCTATCAGCTTCGAGGATGGCATTGAGGAGTTTAAAAAGGATTTCACTTCTCGTCTTTGGTTAACGTACAGGAGAGAATTTCCTATATTAAATGGTTCCACGTTCACTACCGACTGCGGTTGGGGATGTATGCTGCGCAGTGGCCAGATGATGTTGGCACAGGCCCTGGTTTGTCATTTTCTTGGAAGAGGCATGTATTTTTACTTTTCTGACACTATTCTATGTAATATGTCGTTCTTAAAATAACACTTTTAATGCAGAATGGCAGTGGCAACCGGACCAACCGATAAAAACGGAGCAACAGAAATTGGACGAATCCAATCACAGATTAATAATCAAATGGTTCGGAGATTTACCCGAACGTGCATCTCCGTTTTCTATACACACGCTCGTCTCTCTGGGCGCCCTTTGGGGGAAACGTGCGGGAGATTGGTATGGACCATCGTCCGTAGCTCATCTCTTAAGTCAAGCGCTAGAACGTGCAGCGGAACGGCATCCAGTATTCGGTAACGTGGCCGTTTACGTAGCTCAAGATTGTACAGGTGAATAAACATGTTCATTCGCCGGAAGCGTTTCATTTTTTTTTTTTAATCGAACTCATTCTTTATTTCTTACAGTCTACCTGCAGGATGTGGAGAACGTGTGCCAAACAACGGACGGCAAATGGAAATCTCTTATACTTTTTGTACCTTTAAGGCTCGGTGCTGACAAACTAAATCTCGTTTACGCATCCTGCTTAACGCATTTGCTTACGCTCGAGACCTGTATCGGAGTAATCGGCGGCAGACCGCGGCACTCTCTGTACTTCATCGGATTTCAAGAAGACAAATTGATCAACCTGGATCCGCACTACTGTCAAGAAACCGTCGACGTACTGAAGGATAACTTCCCTCTAACGAGTTTCCATTGCACCTCGCCGAGGAAAATGTTAATCTCGAAGATGGACCCCAGTTGTTGCGTGGGATTCTATTTTCACAACAAGGCGCAGTTTACCAATTTCATGGAGGTTGCTCCTTCGGTACGTGTTCTCATACAAAGATCACCCGATTGCGTTCGACTTAAATGTAACGCAATGTGTTTTTTAATGTTTCAGTATTTGGTGCCGGAAGACGAAAAGGTAGACTACCCGATGTTCTTGTTTTGCCAGGGTAGTGGAAAGGACCTCCATCAAAAGATCGAGATCCAAGAGAACATACCCATCACCACCTCTTTTCAAGGTAACGATGGGTGCGACGACGATTTAGACGAGTGCGAAGAATTCGAATTGGTGCAGTGAGGTATATTTATTTAAAAAATAATTATTTAGTATCTAATAATACGTTCACGGATAGTTTCTGGAGATTGACAATGTCATTGACAAAATGGCAGTGTCGTTAATCACAATTCTCCGCTCATTCGTCCACATGTGTATGTATAGGAAACAGCGAAGTCGATTGATTTATTAGCAGGTGCAGTGCGTTGCATAATATTAGAAACAGACGGACAACAGTTTTCTCAAATGTATTCGTGCCGCGAATCGTAATTCTTAGATCTCAACGCTGTTCGTTGAACGACTGACGTGAATACACATACGTATATATTGAATATTTTCCGTTCGCGATAATGCATTTAATATAGATTCGAATTGCGTTATCGTCATGTGCAATGAGACGTTCTGTGATCGTAATTTAAAACGCGGCTCCTTTTTTATTCGTTGCTTGCACAATTTCTCTCTTAACTTTGTTGATTGATCTCAAAAGTAAAAGCGATCGTCGGGTCGTTTATTTCGGCGTACGTAGAATTATTAATCTCAAACGTGTAAAAACGATATTTATTTTGTTTTATCTTTTACCGATCGATGATCCCCGGGATCGAGAACTTGCGTAGATCGTAAGTCAATGATTTTGCTATGAAGAGTAACTTTTATAAAACGAATTTCCTAATTCCTCATGAAAATGTTCCTGACACGTAACTTATTTCGAAACGTGACAATAGTAGTAGATTCCTTGATCGTATTTCATTTCGTCCTTGAGCGAAAAATGCGCACGCGTGCAAATATCGTGGCGCGTATTTAGTACATGTCCAACCGCGTTTATCTGTCGTAGCGTTTAACCCGCGTCTTTCATTTCCCATCCGTTAATACGTAAGTTATTTATTATTTATTTAATACACATTTTTTGCCCAGTCCCGACGAATTTTAATGAACTTATACTAAGTTCTCGCGGCGCGTCACAACGTTCGCTTCGACATAACGTTTTATGTTATGAAAGAGAAATGTGCGATTAATAAGCGTATATATATATATACATAAATACATACATAATTAAGATATTGTTATCACTGAGGAGGAAAGAATGACTTAATTTTCGAACGAAAATATGTGAGCATGATATATATATATAATGTATATTATACTCATATTGTTTAAGATAAGGTCTGTACACAATTGAAAATAATTGTTAAAGAAAAATTCTTATATCGGCGCAGTTAAAAATAAATATGGAAGAAAGAAGAGTATTGGTAGCACCACGGTTCCAACGTGTGTATTTCTCCCATTTACTACATTTTATTTGTGTCACCATACTCGTTTAGAATCAGCTCCCTTGTTCCCTTTACATTATAATATACAATATAATTCGGATTCACATATTAATCATTCTATATTTACAATAGTTTTCCCGTCCGATTATTTGTGCTTCTTATTATACTCGTGAAACTGTATGCGAAAATGTAAAGAAATACATTTATTAAATATGAAAGTAAAATCCTTTAACTTGAGATCGGTATGAAATAAGAATACGTGATTGTAAAAAATATATATTTAAAGTATCTTTCAAAATCATTGCGCAATATACATATGCAAAAGTTACAGAAAAATATACAAAAAATCGGTTCGCGTACCTACATTTCGATGATAGTACTTTGTGCGTGTGTACAACAACACTATAATCCGCTGCGGCGTATTTAATCAAATGGAAGCATGCGACATGGCTATTCTGCTATTGTCTATGTTTTACTCTATATCCTTTCTCAAAAAGTACAAACTCCTGTCTTAACGATTTACGACAGAAATTTTTCGATAGTCTTTTTAACGTGCGGCCACAGTTCGTCCGTGGTGTTGCCCCGAAAAGTGTTAAGTATTTCCAGGTCACGATAGAATTTTAAGATCGGTTCAGTCGCCGTCGCGTACCTCTCCAATCTTTCCTGTACGATCTCTACCTTGTCGTCCTCCCTTTTAGACAACGGCTCGCCGGATACGTCGTCCTTTCCCTATTGAACGAACAATTCGACATCAAGGTAATTGCAAATATAATATGGAATTAGAAAAAATACGTATCGTTTACTAAATCGAGAGATGGATCTAATTATATGTAGTTCCCGTGGGCAGTTTGCCAAACCGGATGCAGACTCACCGGCACTTTTGGACTGTTGAACCCGACGTTATAGACTCTGCCGCTGGGTAAGTGAACCCACCTGTTTTTCACGCGATTCAATATCACCTCGGTAGGAACTTCGAGATATAACACTAGATTCACCGGATGCGTTTTCTGTAGCTTCTCCGCTTGCGTTAACGTTCTTGGGAATCCTGTACCGTTGCCAAACTATTTTTATTCGAATTTAATCGAGCGCGTGGTCGTCGTTCACGGTCAAAGCGAATCGCTCGAAGGATCCCGGTACAAAAACCGGCCCTCGTTTAGAGCATTTTAAATCACACGAACTTGTACTAGAAATTACTTTATAATTCCACTGCGAAATTAATTTGATGCACTGACATGTTGTTACGTGAACGACCGATTTCTCTATCTTATTACTCACCGTCCAGCAGCCAATTCTGATTGGGGACCAGTTTAATTTCTTTGTCGATCAGCGATATCATTACATCGTCGGGAACGAATTTGCCGGTGAGCACGTACTGCGAGACGGTTTTGCCCAATTCTATGTTGTCAAAACGTTCAAAGTTACGTACGCCGTCCAGAGTTATTACTTTATTTTCGATTAACGCAATACATTGGACTTTGGAACGGTTGATAAATTCTTGTTGATCGGTGCATGTCCGATTGTTCAGACGCATTATAGATAAACGCGGATTATTTTTAATTATTCGGAATAATTTCCTCTTACAGCGATAAGGAAATTTAAAAAAGTCCACACGAAGCAAAATCTAATTATTTACGATTTTTCAAAACGATTTTTTGTGAATTCTGCAATGGTTTCTCGAACGTGTGCGTGCTTCGACTACGTAAAGCGATCGATTTACATCTTTGTTGTAATATTAAGTATTATGTTTTGTTTTTCATTCATGAAGAGCGAGTCCAGGCAAGAGGGACAGTTACGCCACGCGTTTAATCGAGCTAATTTCGATAACACTTGCCGATATTAACTCGGTTGAAGTAACAAAGGAAATGTATACTTAAACAGGATGAGGAGAAAATGAATCGTATGGATAATTCGTTGCGCTAACATGTGAAACATCAGTAGGAAAGGATACACCTAACAACGAACGTTATGTTGCAATCCAAAAGTGAGCCCGAGTCCAAATATTTAACTAAGAACTGTTTATAAATAAATGATGTTTCGTCAAATCGTTGCCAGTTAAATTTATCTCTCTTTACACGCTGTACGGGTCTGTATTAATACTAGTAGTAATCTAAATCTTTCAGTCTGAGGAAATAAGAGAAGACTATCGTATATCATTTGTTCTTCACAGCTCGCGATGTTAGTCGAAGATAATAATCTTTGAACCATGGATCCCTTCGACCGAACACGTGCTCTAACGTGCTTTTAAGAAAAATTCAAACGACAGGTACAAAATTCCTGAATCATGCTAAAAGCTTTTACGACAAATCGTATGGATCGAAACGTACCGGTGTTACTATTCATGTGTAGCCGTAATTTGTCGCCGGTAGATATGTGAGCCACTTTAAATTGTTTAATAATTCGAGAGGACATGGTGCCCTTGCCGGATGCAGGGGCGCCTAGTATCACGGCCCTGAAAGCCGTAGCCTTGGCACACCACCACGTGGATAGAGCTACCATTGAATCGTCTAGTTTAAAGAAAACACTGAACCAAAAGATGCTGACTGCTATAACTATAACTCTCACCAATAAGAGAAACATAACGTGTTGCTCTATGTATAAGCGTTCGCCAACACTGCTCTCAACTTCAACCGCTGTTCTCTGATCTTGTCCTTGTCTATCGATCCCCCTTCTCTAGCTGATACGAACTTAAACCACATGTTCTTATAGACAGGATCCGTTAAATTGAGTGGAATAAATGTAAGATATAGTTGAAGGGAAAATTTGCCCACAAGTGGCATCGTGAGATAATTAAGAGAACAAGCAGATGTAGGTCGGAGATACGTGCAGGTGTTTCCCTATCGACGTTTTGGCGATGCACGGAAATTATTTTCTTCTAAGAGCTGTCAGTTGGCAGTACTGCCAGTAGCCGTGTCGTCCTCGTCGGTGTGGTCAGTGTCATCAGGGCTCGTATAATTTATCCCGCACGGCTCGCTTCCCCTCTTCTTCGCCCGTATTTCGATCCCCACTACTACTCTCCTCATGCGCCTTCACTGACCATGCCTAGCATACCCCCATCAAGTACCAGTAACCACCATGGTCGTATCGTCCCCACTTTCCGGCCGAGGGAAAAATTATGCGATGCCTGGTGTCATCAGTTATCGGTGTTGGTGTTATCGCCGTTATCGGCGTCATCCAAGCTGATCCAAGATCTAAGAAGCCATGCGGCCGTGTTTTGGTCGTGTCTATAATATATCCACGACCGGCATTTAATTGATTCCAGTATAAATGTTATTGAAACGTTGCATCAAGTAGCCAATTCCGGAAAGATTTCCACAACGATTTACATTGATTTCATGACTTTCTCC
>NW_017132337.1:78818-78974 GCF_001652005.2 Ceratina calcarata | reverse complement strand
TATAGGAACCAGACATCTCAAACTTGCTCATTTCTTTACCGTTTCATGAAAGGGTTAATTTTTTGGGATTGATTATAACAGCAATTAACTTTAAGGATGTATTGGCTATAAAGTCAATCCCAAAAGTTTATGCACTTTAGAAAATCATTTTTTAAA
>NW_017132337.1:38605-77779 GCF_001652005.2 Ceratina calcarata | reverse complement strand
AGCCAATACATCCTTAAACTATGTCAATATTAACTTGAGTGTTAAATTTAAATTGTAGTATGATGTTCATTGAAGAAAGTACATACTAAAAACTACAATAGAAGACAAAAACTAAAGTACAGCAATTCAAAGGGATCTTTGATTTGCCTTAATATTGTCGGAGTGTAATAATTATGTCAGGCACCTACGCATAATATTAAATAATTATACCACATGAAATTGGAGGCAGAAATATAGAAAAATTAATCGTAAATCGAAGAACATTCTTATATGTAGTAAGAGACTATTTATATCCTGTCAGATTCTGTGAAAATATTTTCCAACGGAAGCTACTTATCAGGCCTTTAAAAAAATGCACTTTTATGTCTACTCTTCATTACGCATCAATGTATGTATTTATGTTTACATAGTATGTCCATGCATTATGATGATGTACTAGCTAGCCCTGGGTGTCGACCGTATCAAGAAAATATCATTAGTGTAAGCAGGATTTCCACAGATAATTACAATTATTAATCTCGTGCGCACAAAAAATTAATAGAAATTTGTTCAATCTTTCGTTATAAGTTCATCTAAACATCTAAAATAAAATATCAAGTCAAGGCTGAAGATCTTCTTCTATCTCTGTCCGCCAGACGGTTACCAATCCATAAAGTGAAGTTCAGTCATTTCATCAGAGTTGCGTTTATATTGTATTGAGAGTCTGCTTCCAATTGCGTGCTTCATTTGCGATAACAATATTTATATCCTCGCAAAGTTTTGAAATTCACTTCAGTGTGCAAATATATAAGCTCTGACAGCTAACATTAATTTCTGCATACGGGCAGAGACACAAGTATTCGTTGACATTTAATAATATTCGAAGCAGTACTCTCTTTCATAATCTATTTTATTAATTAATTTCTTCGTTCTAACATACAAGTTATCCGAAGAGTGGAAAGTTCATGAAGCACTTAAACAGTTGACGTATTTTGTGAACAACTCTCTACTTTTAAATAGCGCCTTATTCATTCGAGTGATCGTGAATTCTCCAAAAGCTATAAAAAAATATAAAGAAAACTGAAGAAATGATTACCACGATTCTATTGTTAGTACTTCTCGCGATCTGTTTACATTACTACCTGCTGCATTTCGGAAAATATGGGAAAATAATTAACTTGATACCGGGCCCACAGCCTAAGCTGATTTTTGGAAACCTTCTATTTTTTCACGTTTCACTAGGTAAAGTACGATAGCATTAACGAATGCGTATTAAAAACATATTCAAGTTGGATCTCGCAGCTATTCAATTTGTTCGGGCCATTGCAGCTGAGCTATGGAAGGATATAAGGAAACTGAACAACCAGTACTATCCCATATCCAGGCTCTGGGGGCTTTGGGAAGCTTTTATAAATATCCGTCATCCGGATGACATTGAGGTAGCAGTAATTCGATCATATGAAAATGTTGAACCGGGATTATTAACAGACGTATCAGTAAAATCATTAATCTCTCAATGGCTAATTGCAAACTGAATTCCTTTCATTGTTTTCATCACCCAGATAGTCATAGGACAATCCAGATTCCTTCACAAGAGCAATACTATTTATAGAATAATGTTACCATGGTTCGGCACCGGACTTCTTACCAGTACAGGTAATTCCCCTTAGAAAATATTTAAAAATACGCTAAACCACAGACGTGTAATCGAAATTACAATTCGCAGCGGCTAGTTAGATATAGTATACTTATTTTTCATTTTTCATACGCAGTATAAACATCATGTATTGACTGCGAATTTGTTTAGTCTATACAACTGTTAAAATATTCCGATATATTATAATTTCGCAAGATACGGAGACTAGATTCTAGACAACGAACATTTTGTTCATTATGTAACATGAACTATCTCTCGTTTTTTTGTTAAGCGAAAACAAATAAATACGGGATATGCTAAATAAAAATGCAATAAAAGAGGCGCGATTATCGTTCGATTTACATATAGATCGCAAGTGGCAGACTCGCAGGAAGATACTAACTCCTGCCTTTCACTTCAATATGCTCCGGGAATTTACGGACGTTTTCATCCAAGAAGGGGAACGGTTGGTCGGAAAACTAAAGAGCGAAGGAAGGCCTGTTGTTAAAGATCTGAAGATGTTGATCAGCGAGCACACTTTGAATATTATTTGTGGTAAATCAAAATGAATTCGTATTCTTAATTGTTGGTCAATTGAATTTTTTGACTGAGAGACAATACTCGAAGAATGTAGTAACAGCTGCTTGATACTTCCTTTAGAAACTGCAATGGGAACGTCTCTTATTGATAAAGGAGACTTTCAATTTAAATATCGCAAAGCCGTGCACGATGTGGGAAACAGTATGCTGTATAGGTAAAGAATGTGAATGCGCTCTCTTGTGTACCATAAAGTACGCAAACGATATTCGGATGTCTCTATTTATAGATTATTTAGACCATGGTTGTGCATCGACTTTGTCTTCTTCCTTACTCCTGTAGGGATGCTACAGTCTAGACTACTCAAAATATTACATGGTTTTACGAAACAGGTAGCGGCATGATTTTTATTTCGAATACTTAAAATATCAGTGGTGCAATATGGGACCTAATATATTACAGATCATTAAAGAACGAAAGGAGTACCACGATAAAACCAACGTACGATATCTAGCTGATTTGGACGGCAATGCGAACGAAGAAACTGATGACATGACATGCAGTAGTGCGTTATGCAAACGATTAATCGTATTTAACTACTGGTACTTACGACTTAAATGTTTGTTTGCTTACAGTTCGCAAAAAGAGGCTTGCCATGCTCGATTTACTTTTATCGGCTCATCGACACAATCTAATAGACGACGAAGGCATTAGAGAAGAAGTCGATACGTTTATGTTCAGAGTGCGTTTGCGCCTTTCAAACAAAATTATCTTTATCACAATAGACTTTGTATTCTACTTTTGCAATTTTCAACAGGGACACGATACTACGGCTATATCCATTTGTTTCACTATAATGCTTTTGGCTGAACATTCACAGATTCAGGTAACTTCTCAAACGGAGTATAAAGGGAAACGTTTAATCCATTTCGCGACAACGTTCTCAGGATCGAGCCAGAACTGAGGTGAAAGAGGTAATGGAAGCGAGCAACGGGAAGCTAAGTATGTCTGATCTTCAAAAATTACCGTATCTCGAAATGTGCATCAAGGAGTCGCTAAGACTTTATCCAAGTGTGCCTTTGATATCCCGTGCTCCAGAGGAGGACGTGACGTTAAGTACGCGTCGAAATCTCTTCTACAGTTTCTTATTTTCGGTTTATTAGATAACCGCGAATCTTGTGCTATTTTTAGGTAATTATCTAGTACCTGCTCACAGTACAGTGTCCGTGCACATATACGATACTCACAGAGACCCGACGTTCTGGCCAAACCCGGACGTCTTTGATCCGGAACGGTTCACGCCTGAAAATTGTCGTGGACGACACCCGTACTCGTACATACCTTTCAGCGCCGGCCCAAGGAACTGTATCGGTAAGGAAACTGATTAAGAAAAACATTCGGGAATGTAGTTAAAAAAGTTGAATTTCTACAGGGCAAAAATTCGCCATGTTGGAACTGAAAGCAACCATGGCATACCTCTTGTTTAATTTCATTTTCGAGCCCATAGACTATCTTAAAGACGTCATTCTTTTACCAGACCTTGTTTTACAAACGGAACATTCTCTGCGAACTAAGTTCGTTCCGCTGCAGGTTGCTAGTTGATAAACGTCACGAAATGAGTATTTAGTACAGGATTCGGATTTGGTTGATTCGTTTTATTTGTAAGGACATGATAAAAGAGTTAAGTTGACGGTCATTTCTAATAGACGAATAATGTGAAGAGAGTTAAGTTGACGATCATTTTTAATAGATGAAGTAGGATTATAATGTACAGATACAAAATTTATATTCTGAGCAGATAGTTTGCTAGATAAAATGTTAATCACGCACTAAAAAATGAATTAAGAATAAAAACGATACACAATTAACGAGTTATTTTCTTACCTTCATCATCGTCATCGTCGCCTCCTTCCTCTCCTTTACCTAATCGCTTATCGGTTAGTCGTTTACCTAATTTACGATCATAGAATTATTTAATTATAGTTATGTCTTCTGCAGATGTGGCATACATAGAATAGAAATTCTTAAAAGCTACACGATGTTTTTTTCTCTTTACTTTGTGTGAAAATAAGGACACTTAAGTATTGGAAGTGAAGAAGCGCGGAGCGGCCCGAAGACAAGGAGCCGTCAGGTAGCAACATGCCCGTCGATTACCGTGTATCCTTATGTACACGTAAATTCGACAATTTGAAGTTGTTTTGTTAATATAATTGTACTTCTTGCAACTTATCAATGGTTTAAGATTATTTCATAATCACGATTCTCCCACCGTTCTGCGAAGCAATCGTATTCATCATTTCTGCAGGCATGCAGCAGCTATACATATGTATGGTATTAAACAATTATACAACATGAAATTGGAAGTAGAAATATGTATAGACAAATCAATCGTAAATCGAAAAACATTCTTATATGTAGTAAGAGACTATTTATATGCTGTCGGATTCTGTGAAAGTACTTTCCGACGAAGGCTACTTATCAGGCCAAAGAAAACATGCACTGCTATGTCTTTACTTTCTTAACTTAAGGAGGTTCTACCGCTAATGGATTAAACATTCAGAAGTTGATGTAAATTTACACACTCGTCAATAATACCTTCATAAAGGTACAGTCAAATTTTGGTGAAGTTTCAGAGCTCCAAAACTGAGAAATAAATTATTACACTTTTCCAATTTTTACATTGACTCTTATGGAAAGACACGTTATTTTCGTAATATCTAATGAACAAACATTGAGATTACTTTGAAAAAATTTGTAGTGATAGAGAAGTAAATAAAGAAGATATAGCTGCTTCGAAGAATGTAGTTCAGAGCTTAGAACAATTATTAAAAATAAATAAGAGAGTATGATTTTCATCGAGGATTGAACTTCAGAAGATTTGACTACGTCGCACTCCGTAGACGCATACTCGGGCATACGCTATCTCTCTCACTCAGCTCAGCAGTCAGTCACAATACAGAGTATACGTATAATAACATACAGCGCGGTGTTGTCAAATTTTCGAGTCGGACTACGGAAGTCAAGCACACGCCGCTAGCTATCAGACAGCAGTACAGCTTTGACTAGCTATGTATCGGTAGAACCTCCTTAAATAATGTGCGTAGTTATCTTCACATAGTATGTTATTATGATTATATAATTAATTAAAAAAGAGGACCAGCTAGCACTGTGCGACGACGGTATCTAGAAAGTAGCAGACTCAGATAATTATAATTATTATATTATGTATATTTACGAATTAACAGGAAACGGCTCAGCAGTGTTAACTCTTATCTAATCAGTTTTTGCTTCAAATCTATCCGTCATAACAATATTTAAATCTACGCAGAGTTTCGAAATTTACTTCAGTATAAATACTTATATTCGCTCTGGCAGACAACATTAATTTCGTACACGGGTAGAGAAACAAGTGTCCGTTGACATTTAATAATATTCGAAATCGTGCTCTTCTTAATAATCTATTTTATTAATTAATTTTTTCGTTTTAACATATAAGGTGACCGAAGAGTTGAAAGTTCATGAAGCACTTAAACAGTTGACGTATTTTGTGAACAATTATCTACTTTTAAATAGCGCCTTATTCATTCGAGTGTTCGTGAATTCTCCGAAAGCTATAAAGAAATATAAAGAAAACTCAAGAAATGATTACCACGATTTTATTGCTAATACTTCTCGCGATCTGTTTTCATTACTACCTGCTGCATTTCGGTAAATATGGGAGGGTAATTAACTTGATACCTGGCCCACAGCCTCTGCCCATTTTTGGAGACCTTCTAGATTTTTGCATTTCACCATGTAAGATACGTTTGCATTAACGAATACGTGTAAAAAAGAATATTCAAGTCGCATCTCGCAACTTTTCAATTTGTTCGGACCATTGCAGCTAAGTTATGGGAGCATTTAAGGAAACTGAACAAGCAGTACTATCCCATATTCAAGTTCTGGAACGGTTGGGAAGCTTACATAAATATTCGCCATCCGGACGACATCGAGGTAGCAAAAATTCAATTATACAAAAATATTGTACCAGTATTATTGATAAATGTATCAGTAAAATGATTAATGTCTCAATGACTAGTTGCAAACTGAATTCCTGTGATCATTTCATTGTTTTCATCACGTAGACAGTCATAGGACAACCTAGATTCATTCAGAAGAGTAATGCTGTATATGGACTAATGTTACCATGGTTAAGCACCGGACTTCTTACCAGTGCAGGTAATTCCCTTTCGAAAATATTTAAAAGACGTCTAACAGAAATTCCAATTTGCAGCGGCAACTGAGATATATACTTATCTTTAATTTTTCATACGCAGATATGAAAATGATGTAATAATTAAGAATTTGGTTTATCTTCACAACTATTAAAATATTCCGAGATGTTATACTTTCGCAAAATACGGAGACTAAACTCTAGATAATGAACTTTTTATTAATTATGTACTGTGAAGTATATCTCGTTTTTTTGTTAAGCAAAAACAAATAAATACGGGATATGCTAAATAAAAATGCAGTAAAACAGGCGCGATTATCGTTCGATTTACATATAGGTCGCAAGTGGCAGACTCGCAGGAAGATACTAACACCTGCCTTTCATTTCAATATGCTTCGGGAATTTACGGACGTTTTCATCCAAGAAGGGGAACGGTTGGTCGGAAAACTAAAGAGCGAAGGAAGGCCTGTTGTTAAAGATCTGAAGATGTTGATCAGCGAGCACACTTTGAATATTATTTGTGGTAAATCAAAATGAATTCGTATTCTTAATTGTTGGTCAATTGAATTTTTTGACTGAGAGACAATACTCAAAGAATGTAGTAAGAGCTGCTTGATACTTCCTTTAGAAACTGCAATGGGGACGTCTCTTATTGATAAAGGAGACTTTCAATATAAATATCGCAAAGCCGTGCACAAAGTGGGAATCACTATAATGCATAGGTAAAGAATTTGAATGCGCTCTCCTCTGTATCATAAAGTACGCAAACGATATTCGGATGTTTCTTTTTATAGATTATTTAGACCATGGTTGTACATCGACTTTGTCTTCTTCCTTACTCCTGTAGGGATGCTACAGTCTAGACTACTGAAAATATTACATGGCTTTACGAAACAGGTTGCGGCACGATTTTTATTTCGAATACTTAAAATATCAGTGGTGCAATATGGGACCTAATATACATATTACAGATCATTAAAGAACGAAAGGAGTACCACGAGAAGACCAACGGTCGCTATCTAGCTGATTTCGACGGCAATGCGAACGAAGAGACTGATGAGATGACATGCAGTAATGCGTTATGCAAACGATTAATCGTATTTAACTACTGGTACTTACGACTTAAATGTTTGTTTGCTTACAGTTCGCAAAAAAAGGCTTGCCATGCTCGATTTACTTTTATCGGCTCATCGACACAATCTAATAGACGACGAAGGCATTAGAGAAGAAGTCGACACGTTTATGTTCAAGGTGCGTTTGCGTCTTGGAAACAAAATTATCTTTATCAAAACAGACTTCGTATCCAATTTTGCAATTTTCAACAGGGACACGATACCACGGCTGCATCCTTATGTTTCACTATAATGCTTTTGGCTGAACACCCACAGATTCAGGTAACTGTCCAAACGAAGAATAAACGAAAAACGAAGAATAAACGAAAAAACGTTTAATACATTTTACGATAACGTTCTAAGGGTCGAGCCAGAGCTGAGGTGAAAGAGATAATGGAATCGTGCAACGGAAAGCTAGGTATGACTGAGCTTCAAAAATTAACGTATCTCGAAATGTGCATCAAGGAGTCGCTAAGACTTTATCCAAGTGTGCCTTTGATATCCCGTGCTCCAGAGGAGGACGTGACGTTAAGTACGCGTCGAAATCTCTTCTACAGTTTCTTATTTTTGATTTATTAAAAACCGAGAATCTTTTGCTATTTTTCAGGTAATTATCTAGTACCTGCCCACACTGTAGTGAATGTGTACATATACGATAGTCATAGAAACCCGAAATTCTGGCCAAATCCAGATGTCTTTGATCCGGAACGGTTCACGCCTGAAAATTGTCATGGACGACACCCGTACTCGTACATACCTTTCAGCGCCGGTCCAAGGAATTGTATCGGTAAGGAAGCGGATTGAGGAAAAACATTTGGGAATGTAATTAAAGATGTTGAATTTCTACAGGGCAAAAATTCGCCATGTTGGAACTGAAAGCAACCATGGCATACCTCTTGTTTAATTTCATTTTCGAGCCTGTAGATTATCTTAAAGACGTCATTTTTGTACAAGATCTTATTCTACAAACGGAACATTCTCTTCGAACTAAGTTCGTTCCGCTGCAGGTCGCTAGTTGATAAACGACACGAGATGAGCAATTAGTACAGGATTCGGATTTATTTGTAGGAAGCACGATAAAGGAAGTGAGCTAAGTTAACGATCATTCTTAACGGATGAAATAGGAAAACAATGTACACATACAGAATTTACATTCCCAGTCGTCGAAAGTTCGCTACATATAATGTTGATCTTTTAGTGAAAGATGAATTAAAAATAAAAATGATATACACTTAACGAGTTCATTTGTTACCTTCATCGTCATCATCATCGCCTCCTTCCTTTCATTTACCTAATCACTTATCAGATAGCCATTTACCTAATTTACGATGGTTGAATTACTTAATTACTGCGCTCGCGGTCTCGGGATGAAGAAACTGGAAGAAACCCTTTCGTTCTTATCATATACACTATAGATGGGCAGCAGTCGCCTTAAGGAGGATTCCCACTAATCGGCAATAGTCGGTGTAATTCTGATTAAGAAATTAATGGAAACGAAATTTGGCATTCTTATTTCGCTATACTTGACCAAACATGATCTAAAGCATCGATCACGCATTACGCATTTTCGAGTCTAATTTATTGTAGAAATGCATAATTCTGATTAATAAATTAATAGAAATGCATCTTAAAATTTTTATTTCGCGATCCTTGAATAAATATAATCCAAAGCAGCGATCATGCATTACTTTGTTCGGTAAAACTACCGAAGCGGAAAACGAAAACATAACATTGTCTACATGAACATCTATTGAAATCAATTTCCTCTGTTTCTAATTTATTCATCTCTAATTTATTGTAAATATATTGAATAATTCTGATTAATATATTAACCCCTTGAACGACAATTTATTTTCAGTCATCACTTGAAAAAGAGGAAAGTTTATGACGAGCTGGACTCGTCATTTCCGTTCAAGGGATTAATGGAAATGAATATTAGCATTTTTATTTCGTGTTCCTTGACCAAATGACTAATGCCTGTTTTCGAAGTACAATTCTTGTCGACGAAAACCGTCGAGCAATAGCTCATTCTCCTTACGCTTGTTACGATGGAATCACTGGTAATTTTCTCTCTGTCGATAATTCAAGCAGCCGCCTGAAGTTGGTTCGATGTAGTCGATAGTATCAGAGATTTGACTAAAAGTACCGTTGGCTACTATCGACTAAATCGATAGATTTCAGTCGATGGTGCCCATCACTATAGTCGGTGTCGGTCTTATTTAAGTCTAGGGGAAACATAATTAGGAAAAAATCACTACAATAGATCTATGAACTCAAAATATTTTCCAGAAAATGAGGGACAATATTTTTTAGAAAGTAAGATTGATTTTGGTAATCAGGGGTTGATGAAAGTTTTGCTACTGCACATTTAAATATTTTTCAAGAAAATAAATTAATTATATATCATGCATGCTGTTGCCTAGAGACATATTTCTGTCTCATCTCTATCCTAACTACTACCCGAGGTCAGAAACGAGATAGAATAAGTCTTCTCCAGGCAAACAATAAGTGCACGTGAGTTTGCGTCATCACAGAATCAAGTGCGTTGTTATAATAATTTTTATAGTAAAACGAGAAGTGTTGAACAACAGGCTCCTAAAGATTTGTTCTTAAAAAGTGGCGCGTTGGAAAATTATTTACGTGGATAATACTGACTTATATGAAAACGAAATTACTGTTGCAGAGATAGATATTTCTGTTTCATCTCTATCTTAACTGAGACGGAATGAGACGGAGTAAGTCCTCTTCCTAGAGTAAGTTCCCCTGTACGTTTATATATAGCGAGTGTCACTCCATAGTATATAAGTATATGATGTATATATAAGGTCTAAGTTACAGAGGCGGAGAATGACAGTTCCATGGGCAAGTAGTGTACGTAAGTGTACGGAGTATGTGCGAGTACTTATCGCGCTGTCAATTAATCCACGTGATGGTCGAAAATTGATGGTTACTTTCATAATTTTTGCGTTCCGTTCCATCGAACGTGACTCGGAGTTATTTGATTCCCGAGTTCCTCGCTCGGTGTCATGACTGGGTGTCATGGACAATGAAGGGAAACCGATTCGCGTGGATATATGCACGAACCGGAGGTACCTAAGCACAAAGTGAATTTCTATCGTTACGCGGCTATGACCCGTTTCTCGTGAGGGAGTGTTCCTCGAGATAATTGTAGAATGCCCCACGATTAACGCGACGACGTGTTTACCGTTCGACGATTTCGTGTTTAAAGACTGTCGCTCGACGAACAGTGCAGCGGGAAATTCTAAAATTACGTCATTATCATTCCATTCCGACGGATACCATTAATGGAATCGTATTTACCATTATCAGAAGTTGGATAGAGAATGCTTATTAAATGACCTCACACTCCCCGTGACCAACATTAACGACGCGATGGAAAAATTCGCTATCGATTTGGACAAAGTTCTGGACGATTTCGAATTTAATGAAGGTAAAAGACTGTCATTTTACTGTCAAATCTATCGGTGATTCAATGTGGTTCAAGGATCGCAACTTGAATCTCCCGGTAGCACAAACGCTCACAATAGAATCAGTTTTGTTATGTATTTTATGTATAATTATCAGTGCAATGTATTCACTTTCTAGATTGTGCAGAGCAAATAGCATCTGTGAATCCCTCGACAAACAATGCGTCATCATCTTCTGTCAAATGTACTTTGGAGCCGTCAACATTGAAAAGTTATAATTACCTCCTAATAGAGCCA
This sequence comes from Ceratina calcarata, assembly GCF_001652005.2. NCBI lineage: Eukaryota > Metazoa > Arthropoda > Insecta > Hymenoptera > Apidae > Ceratina > Ceratina calcarata. Next base: position 66,577 of record NW_017132337.1, on the reverse strand, counting down.
AAAAAAGCGAATAAGGAATTCGACGTTATATTACCAGTGGACAGAACCAAAGATTCACAGCAGATAAGCACAAGGAATAAATGTGTCAGTGAACACGATGCGATCCCTGACAATTTCAATCACAGCGCAGAGAACACCACAATACAAACTACAGATGTTAATCAATTTTATCCAGAAGATAGCACAAACGATAACAAGTTGATACATAAACAGTCCATCTCGTCGTACGAGTCTGAACAGGTCCCACTGACCGTCTACAATGACATATCTCAAAAATACATGCAGAAACAACAGAATGGCAACAATAGCCCAAAGATTGACAATAGGTACGACAAGAAGCTGAATCAATTCAACCTGAAGCCTAGTGTTAGCAACGTCTTCAGCAGTCTGAACGAGTACATCAACACTCCACCAGGAAGCTCGGATTGTATTCGTTCTATGTTAGATGAGCAAGAGATACAATCTAATTTAGAGCCGAAATCCATTTATCATGGGAATGAAGTACCTCAGTTAATCCAGAGCACTAGTAAAGATAGCGATAAGATTATAGTGCTTAAACAGATAATTGATGTAGCTGATTCAACTAGAGAAGCGTCTGGTCCTATACATGTCGCAGTGCCAGTACCATTACCATTAGCTTTACCTGTCCCATATGAATCTAATATAAAGGAAGACGTTGCAAAGAACGTAACGAATCTCGAATCGTTAGAAGGTGAGGAGCGTCCGAAAAGCATTGAGGTACAGGAAGTTTGCACAGGATTGGATAATAAAACGGAAATTAAAAATGAGAACGTTATTGACTATAATTGTGATGCAGCTAAAGAAAATGACTCCAGATTTGAGTGTGGTTCCATTCAAGATTTTAGTTCTGAGAATAAGGTGAAGGAAAATGAGGAACAAACAAGAAAGGAAAACACAGATGCATTTAAGGAACACGAGAACAGTTCGAATCCGAAACAGATTGGATTTAGTAATATCAGTGATATATCAGAAGATGAGTTGACTAAATATTTAACTGAGTTGGAGGAGGAAGAGAAATTAAAAGAAAGTTGTAATAAACAGGAGAATATCGTGAATAAATCGCAGAATGATTCTCATAATGAAAAGGATGAGAATAAGCAAAGTTTTCATATTTTTTCAAGTACCGTCATAGAACCTTCGAATATGCTAGAATCTGAATTAAATGAAAGGGAGGAAAGCGTTTCGATAGTTGAATGTAAAAACGAGGAAAAAAATGAAGAAACGTTGAACGACGCTTCGGAGCAGCAAAATGTACAACGCGATGATCAAGTAAAGGAAGATAAACATATTTTAAATACTTTAAGTAGCAAAGAATTGAAATTGGCGCATGCAGTTAACGCGGATAGACAGGAGAAGATAAAGTTAGAAGGCGAATGCGTGGCTAATGTAAAAAGTGTTAAAGACAGCCAGGAGCATTCGATGTACAGTAGTTTAAATATTAATCAGGGATCATTGAATAACGGTAAAACCGAGCTGAAAGAGGAGGAAGGAAGTACCGATCAGGCTAGCGAATTGAAAAAGGCTTGCGACATTGATAACGAAGAGAAAAATGCAATAACATCTGATCTGAAAGTGTTCGGTGATAAGACAAAGCGCAACGATGATGTAATGTCCACGTCTGTAAATATTTCCGCGAGACCAAATGCATGCGATACTGGCGATGAATTGGAGAAGCCTGTTCGCCCACAAACGTTGGATATTGTTCTAACGAACAATAGCAATGAAAACCAGCCGCTTGGTTCTACAAGCGACACACCGTCGAGTCAAGTACAGCCGGATGCCGACGCTACGAAGGAGGAGCAGGGATCTTCGCCGGATATCTTAGAGAATTCGATATCGGAATCCGGCTCGGTTTTGGGGAAGCAACCGCCGTTCTGGGTGCCCGATAGCTACGCGCCCAGCTGCATGCTCTGTGATGTTAAATTTACAGTACTGAAAAGGCGACATCATTGCCGTGCATGTGGCAAGGTGTTGTGCAACAAATGTTGCAACATGAAATATAAATTACAATACCAAGGGAACATCGATTCGCGCGTCTGCGTTCCTTGTTACCAGCTTCTTACTAAAGGTAATTACCTCGGTTTGTACGATCTACTTCTTAAAGTACGGAGGACCTGTATTTTGTTTTCTAGCCGAAACGGAACAAAATGTGGGGGAATGGTCGTCTGGTTATTCAACTTGCATACATAATAATGATATCAATTCACCTCAGGTATGTTGAGTACTATTTTACAAAAGATTGTCCTGAATTTTCTTTAGATTGTACATTCCATTAATAAAAAGTTAAACTTCTAAGGGAGAAAGCGCTTTGAGTGTTCACCGATTCTTCTTTAACGAAGTTTTCCCATTTTCTAAAGCATCGAATGAAGTACCGAAACTGTTTTGAATTAACAAAAGCATATTGATTAGCGTGAACGTAACACTTTCAGAGCTTTCTTCGATATCACTATTTATATACCAATAATGAATAGTATACATAGCTTGCCACGTTTCTTTGATTTTGATATAGCATTGAACGAATTACCTACAACTGTTTATAAATCTTTTGTTTCATTAATCCTATTCAGTTGTTTGTGAAAATAACAACATAAAATATTATGCTGTTAAATTCATATGAATTTACAATGTATACTTAATTAATTTTTGTTCAATTAAACAATTTCTTAATCTGTAATATGGAAAACAGCACATTTACAATGGAACCTTGTAAGACACACCAATATTTTATACTTGATACATCGTACTATATATTTTACTAATTCATTTTTATTTATATAACACGTGAGCGTAAATTTCAATAAATTCGACTTTGTAAATTAGATACTAAGCTTTATGATCACCTATAACAACTTGTTGAATACTTCCACGTTATTATTTGAGACTAATTTCGACAATTTCTGACAGAAGTTCTATTATGATTTATTTGTATAAAGCAATCAATTTTATACTTTCTCGCAGCGTTGTGTTCCCTGTACATACAATAGATACTTATTTTGCATCGTAAAAGCATGTGTTTGAATAGTAGCATTACTTGTGAAAATTTACCTCGCCTGCTTTAACTTCTAATAGTAGTTAAAATCTAGTAAATACAGAGAGTAAGTTGTACATTTGTTGATAATAGCTGCTTGATATTCTGCATTTGATTTCATTGAAGTACATTCTTTACTACTCTCTTGAGTTTTCTTTTTTTTAAATGAAAGTTCTTTTTAATTATGAAAGGATCTTAATAGATAATTTGTAGAGAGAGAGTTATGAACCAAACTAGAAGAGCACAATGATACTACCTTGACAAAGTTTAATCAATAAACTATGCTACACTTTATTTGATTTGCATGATCTGTACTTATTGGATAAAAAAGTTAGATGTAAATGTTCGGAGTATTCGACAAATGGTTATAGGGGAGACAGCCTAATCCAAATAATCCCATGGAGTACTGTTCAACTATACCACCCTTGCAACAGTTAGCCGGCGGACTGCCTCCACCTCCAACCGTCATGGTACCAGTCGGAGTCCTTAAAAGGGAGGGCGGCACGAAAAATCGGCCTGAGATCTCGAAATCTGTTATGTTCAGTGATGGTAGGTAAAAAGAACTCTTCATATTGTAATGATATTTGGATTTGTGGCAATAAAAAAGAAACGAAATGCGCGTCTAAAAATGGATTGGCGTGTTGGATTTTCTTACAAGTTAATGTGCTTCTTTTAAAAATCTCTTACAAACGATTTGCAATTTGATTTTATTTGAAAAGACTTTACTTTTGCTTGAACATGAGGACTTTGCTTTGCACTGTTAAGAGAGCTTTCTGGCGATTAATGATTGACATGAGAAAAATGATGCGACGATTTGAAATACTTTACTCTTTAACACACACACACACACACCCTGCTCTTGTGTCTTTGGTTTTTTCAGTTGAATTGAATCTCTCCTACGTCCAAGTGCATTATTACTTTTTTATTTCCCTTTAAGATATCTCACCCCTTTCACCGGACCCGTTCCCTCCTGTTTGTTTTGGTTTTATGCACCTCTAACTAAAACACAGGAATAAGGCCTGGCTGTGACCTGACAGAACTAGACATGTCCTGGGACTTGAGACCGCCGTACCGGAAGTCAGGGAGCAAGAGGATACCGACGCCCGGCTCCTCCGTACCAAGTACATCAATCAAGAAGCAAAACCTACCACGTATGGACCCGAGCACTGACAGCTACGTACCGCAAGATCCTAATGCTCTCCCGCCAACCGTAACGATACACAAAGGACGTGAGTAACGAATCTCATCCCGCAAACGATTTATTGTTAAATATAATTTCTCTAAAAATCCAGAGGTATCGTATCATGCTGTCACGGACGAGGATCTCCTTTACAAAATGCTGAAGAACGAATGTGAGCCGCCTGTTATGTTTGCGATCAATCGGAATCTGTATGCATACGTAAAAATAGTAACTCGTAAGTGAAATGAGATAAAGTTCGCTTTAATAAAAGCGAGCGCAAGTTTAATTGAACTAATTAATTTCAGTGAACTGCTGCGTGAATAAGACATGTTGGAACGTAACGTCCAAAGGATTGGACTGCGTTGGTCAAGATGAAATTATACTATTAATCGAAGTACTGCCTGAGGAAACCCGGGTTCCCAAGGATCTCCTCCTTTTTATCAACCAGTTATTCCTCGAAGCTACCAAAGGTACTTTACTCTAAGTAATTTATTTTTACTTTTAACTAATCTAATAACAATTTCATTAATTTGCAATTCCACTATAGGGAATACCGTGACCGAGCTGGGATTCTCGATATACCAAGGAGGAAATTTTATGGATTCTCGTGAACACGCGGGATTCTTATTTATACGCCAGACATTGCAGTGCTTACAAAAAATCATATTACCACCCGCGCCTTACTTATTCGGTCTTTTAGTTCACAGGTTCGTTTTCTCAAGTCTACAATTCATACTTTATATTTATTGTATTTTTGCTCGAGCATGTATCTTCGCTCTTCAGGTGGGAAACTCCATGGGCAAAGGTATTCCCTTTGCGCCTGGTTCTACGTTTGGGAGCGGAGTACCGTTATTATCCTTGCCCGCTATTTTCCGTACGCTTCCGGGACGCGTTGTATTTCGAAATAGGACACACGGTGATGAAGGTTCTAGCAGATTTCCGAAACTTTGCGTATACGTTACCAGGCGTGAGGGGTCTTACCATTCATTTGAGGAATAGAATGACGGACGTGATGTTCCCGAGGAATCGATACGATCAAGTGATCAAAGGATTGAACAATTCGAATGATCACGTATTAGCGTACGCTTCGAATTTTAGCATCGCCGCCGATTCGCATCTGGTTTGCATACAAACGAACACCGGCGACGAAAGCACTTATCAAACGCAGGCAATAAGCATCAACAATAATCCGAGAACGAGTATGTACCACGAATTAGGCGTCAAACCTATTTTCTCTTCGATTAATTTCAAACAATTCTATGAACACAGTAACGGGTACGAGCTTTATCGTCATTAACGGCGCGTTAAAATCGTCGATGGGTCTATCTGCGAAGTCGAGCATAGTCGAGGACGGATTGATGGTAGAGATAATGCCGGAGAAAATGGAAGCGTTAAAGGCGGCGTTGAAGAATATGCAAGATTTCTCTATTGGCTGCGGACGACAAGGTGCACCCGAGCCAGATGAAACTGTGAATATAAAGTGGGTCGGGAACGATGTACAGTTTAACGTAGGGTGAGTATTCTTATCACGACATCGATTAATGAGTTTTCTGGATCAAATATTTAATTGTCTGATTTCAGAGTTAAGAGTCCCATCGACGGGCAACCGATGGACGGCGTCCCTTCGATCAGAGTTCATAATGGTATCGATTACAAGGGAACGAGTAGATTTATCCGTTGGACGGAAGTATTTATTATCAATGTACGTTTCCGGCGTTACGTTGAGATCTGTTTTGAAAATCGGGCACGAACTTTCGCACGAATAATATACTACTAATATGATTGTGATTCTCTGGTATACATGTAATTTAATTTTATTATTATTTCATTAAATTTAAAGTCTGATGATCATCCGAATGGAGTTTACGACCCGGTGGATATAAATAAATTATCAGGGAACATAGCGAAGGCGACGTGTACAGCTTTAGTCAAACTGTTGGATCTGCTAGCGAACGCTGGGTTAACGAAACTTGCTGTAAGGACAACCATCCATCCTGATAACGTAAGTGCGCCGTATCAGTAGGAATAAGAGATTCGGAGAGAATAGAAATCTAATTGAATCCTAATGACACCAGGTGGGTTACGAGGCTGGTAGCGAAGGTATGAAATTGCCACCGATCTACATGAACAGTTTGGACAACGAATTGATTCAAGTGTTACATAAAGCAGCGCAGAATAGCCAAGACACACATACTGTACTTGAATTAATTTTTTACATACTCGACGATTGAGAACACCCACACCCGCTCAACTTGCTTTGTTAACGCGATAGAAATACGAAGATCGCGATGTTTGTACACCCTCGAAATGTACAATTAAAGGACACGTGGAACCATTGAAAATAAGTCGATCTTTTTAGGAGCGGAAAATATTTTCTATCCGTCTAACTAATAATCTTAATAGATTTAAAGCAAAGGAGCGGAGTTATCGTTACGATGATATATCGAATCACGTTCATATATGATTCTATAAGAAGGAATATCCTGTTCAAAGCTGAACAATGAAATTCACTTAACATTCTGTTAGCTTTAATACTTTGGGTTCTGGAACTCACATATGGTTTTCGCCTTTTTATAGAGAACGGGGACGCCGGCGGTAGATCACATTTTTGTATATTATATATAGATATAAATTTTATAAAGGAGGAACATAGATGGGAAATTTTTTGCGACTAAAATCAAAATGAAGTACCATTATTTGTTATCGTGTAAATATGTTTGTTTTGTTGTTATCCGTGTAATATGTGTATAACGATGGTTGATAGTATTTTTTTGTCGAGAGAATATTAAAGTATTAATCTAATAAATTGAAAGATTATTATTCATCTTTTTGTACAGTATTAACGAAAGGAATCTTTTAATTTTAAGGAGCAATTCCTTTTTATATTCGCGCATTAACACGTATACACGTTAAATACTTTTAATGTAGTAGTTAGAAAATCGTTATATTCTAATCAAGGATTTGAGGTTTAAAGCTAATTTAAGTATCACGACACAGGGGATCGTCTAATTTGTTTCAATGTGATTGTTATCGTCGTACACTGGAAATGAAATCGTCCATAGAATTCTTTTATGCTTAGCTTTGTCCTGCTCTGTGATTTTTCTATCGAATTTTTCTATTACGAGGTCGATTAAAAAAAACAAGACTACAATAGAAGGATTCTAAATATGAAGATCTAATGCAAGTAGGTTTATATAGTTACTAATGACACTGTGTAAATATGTACAAAACTGAGGATTATACTAAAAAAAAACTTATCAGTCGTCGCAAAAATTTATCGTTTACGTTATATCATTCTGATCTTATGTTTTAATTTTCTACCCTGACAAGCTCCATATGGATACTCCAGTTTTATATTTGTTCTATACGTTAGAATTTTACGGATGAACGGTATGTAGAAATAAATGTAAGCTTATTTAAACAAATGGAAGTTCGCGTGTTTCAACACGCAGCGCGGAGAATTTTATTCCCTCGCGCGTGTAGAACATGTTTAAAAATTGTGAGGTACAAAAATTATTATGACAGTCTATATACAAAATCGACAAGAAAATTGAAAATTGTAATTAAGGCATGCAGCGTTACCAGATGCGATTTTTGTCTCTTTTCGCGTGCTGACCCCCACTATACTGTATTTTTTTCCCGCTTACGTTGCCACTGTTACCAGTGGACATGCGCCTGATGCACCTACCGGCTTGCTACGTGATGTAGTTTAAAATATTCATAATATATTGATAAATATTCATATAATTCATAATAATAACATAATATATTGTCAAAATACGTCACGTAGTAAGCACAGTAAAGAAGCATCCCCACCCCACGTGAAGTTTCGCGTCAAGTCCGCGCGCGTTCACGTTGTGCATATGTATAGTGTGGTATAGTGCATATTTGCTTGTGTCCTGCTCGTGTCCATGCCTGTTGTAATTCGACTGAAAGTAGTAAGAGTGGTTAAAATAAATAAAAAATTGTTGCCTCGCGTCAGGTTCTCTTTACGAGGATTATATTTTAATTCATTGAATACTGTAAGAAGTATTGCGTGGGGTTCGGACAATATGTTAATGAACGGAACGTAGAACATATCAATTTTAGAACCTCGTGTCAAACAGAACGCAAGAGTTTCGTACATTAAAGTTCTGTGATAATAATTAAAATTAGTGTAGTGAATTAAAATTTAATTCAAAATGGGTAAAAAAGGGAAGATTGGAAAGCAGAGGAAGGATAAGTTTTATCAACTAGCAAAGGAAACTGGTAATTACTGTTTAACAATGTTACTATATTAAAGATTAAATGTTTTAATATAAAATACTTGTAGAATACTATTCGTTTTTATTAAGTATATTTTGTTATCGCCAGGGTCTATAATAGGTTATGTTTTATAGGTTATAGATCACGTGCTGCTTTCAAGTTGATTCAACTGAATCGAAAATTCGAATTCTTGCAAAAATCCCGAGTATGCGTAGATTTGTGTGCAGCTCCTGGAGGATGGATGCAAGTCGCCCGGCAGAATATGCCAGTATCTTCTATAGTAATAGGAGTCGACTTGTTCCCTATAAAAACTATACCAGGGTGTATCAGCCTGGTGGAAGATATCACGACAGATAAATGTCGTGTATCCATAGCTCGTGAATTGAAAACATGGAAAGCTGATGTTGTACTTAACGATGGGGCACCGAACGTTGGTAAAAGTTGGGTACATGATGCATATCAACAAGTCGTCTTAACTTTAGCTGCACTCAAGATGGCAACATATTTTTTACGACCGGGTGGTTGGTTTATCACAAAAGTTTTCCGCTCGAAAGATTACAACCCACTGGTTTGGGTACTAAAACAATTGTTTCGAAAGGTAATATTTTATTCATTATAAATTGACTTAATTTTTATTCAAAATGAAATTCAAGTGTTTATAGTTTTAGTTTAAAAATTGTATTCTTAATAGTCATTTCTTTTATCATACAAGCAGTGTAACAGGCACTTCTAATATTTTGTAATCTTTCTGAACATGTCAAACATTCTTTATATTCACTGCTGATACTACTGAACATTTCCTTGACCATTTAAAAATTGAATTACTTATTCAGTGTTGTGCTTTTGATATTCTGAATTGTTTTATAGAATACGTTTATCATTCCTGCACATTAAATTTTCTTATAATTGGACAAAATCCGCAGTCTTGTTATAAGATACGGATCACAATTTATTTCGTTAGTATTTAAATTTATATGTTTTATTCAAGGTACATGCAACTAAACCTCAAGCATCGCGTACTGAATCTGCTGAAATTTTCGTCGTCTGCCAGTATTACATCGCTCCGGACAAATTGGATCCGAAATTCTTAGATCCAAAATACGTTTTCTCTGAATTAGAAATAGAATCTGCGAATAAATTGAACGTCTATAATCCTACTAAAAAGAAAGCTAAAGTGGAAGGTTACCCAGAGAACGATTACACTTTGTATCATTCGTTATCTGTTAAAGATTTCATAGCTCATGACAATGCTGTCGAAGCGTTGCAGAATGCTTCTGAAATTGTTTTCGACGATGAAACGATAGCGAATCATGAGAAAACGACTAATGAAATCAAGGAGTGTTGCAAGGATATTAAAGTGCTGGGTAAAAAGGATTTACGAAATTTAATGAATTGGTGGAAGGCAGTTAAGGAATCTCTGAAGAAGCCTGAGGTAGAGGAGGATGTGCCAGAAGATACGACAGAACCAGCACCCATGAGTCAAGAGGATCTAGAAGACTTGGAGGACGAACAAATTAGAAAACAAATTGAAGAGATTAGAGAAGAGGAAGCTAGAGATCTCAAACGAAAAAAGAAAAAGGTAAACAAGGAGAGGCAGAAACTGAACGAACGGCTGAATCTAAAAATGATTCACAAGGGAAACGAAGGTCCTGTACTCGAAGGGGATGATATGTTCAGTTTAAAACAAATACAATCGCATCAACAGTTAGAGAAGATAACAGATCAGAGCCCTGATCTAGTAGCTGAAAGTGATGCAGATTCGGACACGGAGAAACCAAAGCCGAAGAAGGTTTCTTATAAGAAGGATGAAGGGCATTTAGATAGTTCAGGTTTATATTATAAAACAGATGATAGCGAGCCGGAAGATTCAACTGATGTTTCCGATGATGATAGTGATAAGTCAGGTTTAGGTCTAAATGAATCTGACGATGAGGAGAGGCCACAGAAGAGGAACAAGTACCTTGACGATGATCCAGAGAATCCGTTGTTAACTGATTTAGATCAGAGGGACAAGAAAACTAAAAGGATTCACAAAGCAGAATTGTGGTTCGAGAAGGACGTATTCAAGAACTTGGAGGATGAAAAGGATGAAGATCTTGAGCTGGACAAGATGGTGGAAGAATACAAGAAAAAAGGTGGTCGTATAATAGGCGAGGGAGATGATGATAAAGAGAATAAAGTCAAGAAAAATATACAAGAAGAGGAAGAAGATGACGAATTGTCCTCGAGCGGTGATGACACAGATTCCGATTACGATGTTGAGAAGATGATGGCTCCGAACAAGAAATCCGAGAAGAATGCTAACAGTAAAGATAATTCAGTATCGCATACAAAGTCAAAGAAGAGGAAACGTTTAACGGAGGAAGAACTGGCATTGGGATCGCTGTTAGTTCAAAGCAAGAAAACTCGGAGGGACTTGGTAGATTCGGCTTGGAATAGATATGCGTTCAACGATGACAAATTGCCAGACTGGTTTGTAAAGGATGAAGATAAACATATGAAGAAAGATGCGCCCGTGCCTAAGGAGCTCGTCGACGAATACAAGAAACGTGTCGAAGATTTGGATGTTAGACCGATTAAAAAAGTAGTAGAGGCAAAAGCAAGGAAGAAGCGAAGAGCTTTACGGAAACTGGAGAAAGCGAAGAAGAAGGTTGAGGCTATAATGGATAATACGGAAATCAGCGACAGGGAGAAGACGAAACAAGTACAAGCGTGAGTAAAATATTTTATTTATTGTTCATAATACATAGGGTGTATCACGTGATCTATACATCTTAATTTTTCGCTATTGTTAGTTTAAAAGATATTTTATATACATGATTGATCATGGTTTCTGTGTAGCTTGTACAAGAAGGCTCATAAAGAACCGAAAAAGGATGTCACGTATGTCGTAATGAAGAAACACATGGCTCAGAAGAAAGCGGCGAGACCACCTGGCGTTAAAGGACGTTACAAATTAGTTGATCCGAGAATGAAAAAGGATTTGCGCGCAGCAAAAGCGAAAGAAAAAACTAAAGGGCGTGGAAAGAAAGGTCGAGGCGGTAAGCCGCCACGAGGAAAGCCTAAAGCGCATAAGGGCAAGAAATTAAAAAAGTAATTAGAATGAAATAAAGTATGAAACTTCATCGATCATTTACCCTTCGATTGCCCCAGAATTTAAGAACATTGCTATTATGCAGTAAAGATATGAGACGAGAATGCATGATGGATATTTTGTAAATAAAATATTTTGTACATAAACGTATGTACAAATTCTACGAAGATCGAAATTAAACAAGTTTTGTACATACGCTACAAATTTAATTGTATTTGTTATTTGGGATATTGTAACACACTGTGAACTGGTTGTAGAAATTGATGCAGCACATGTAGTCTGGTATAGCTTGAAATCCGACGATACATGTAGGCAAAATTCTACCACCCACCTGTCCAACTACGTGAAACCTCCCACCACGACCGGCTTTGAGTGTCTCTCCACCCCTCTCACACCTCTTCGGTAACGGCATCCTTCCTCGGTGTATTCCGTGCATCGAACATTCTGATGCAATCGCGGCCTGCGTATCGGCGGGACGCTGCGGTCGATGTCAAGGACAAGGCCAGTGGCATTTAGAAAAGATCGTTTTACGTCAACATCGTTCCATTGAAAGTGGCGTCGATGAAACTTTTTTCTGGCCCGACGCCAAAAATCGTATCATCCCTTTCCTGCTTTATCATTGACACTGCTCCTTAGAAAATGTACGTATACGTATACATATGTACGATACGATTCATTGGATTCCTGCATTTTTATATCGCGCATCCTTCTTGTTTTCAGTTATCGTCAATTTTAATCATCGTCCGATAGTTACCTAAGCGTTCTCCTTAATTGGCAGGAAATACTTGCCATGATGTAACGCAGAGGCGACCCGTTGGAGCGGTCGATGTCAAGGCCGAGCTTTACTGACAACGTAGATTTCATAATACGATGAAATTCAGTTTCCCTACAGAGCAACCGACGCAGAACCGATAAGAGGTTTGTAAAACGATCATTTATACATTGTGTGTATATTGCAATACTTGTTATACGCTCGTTCTAATGTGTATATGAACATCATTTAAACGTTATCTGTTCGTTTCTGCTTGTTTTCATCGGTTCCGCGGTGACAATTTTAGAAAGACGGTTTAAATTTAAAGGGCACGTTGATAGATCACGGGCGTGGTAGTATCCACTTGTTCCAATTTGCTTACCGCGAGCCAAGTTTGCATTCGATGCCAAACACTTGTAGGCGCTGTAACGATGCTCGTAAATGTTTACGGTGCACTGGCGCCAACAAAATACTTTCGATTTTTAGAATTACGTATATACCTACTTTCTTCCACTATTAGTACAGCTCTTGTTGGCATAGAGAACGTTCGTGAATCTAAAATATTTCGAGTCATGCGAACAAATCTCGTAAAGAGCGTTTTGCACTTCGGCTCGGTGCTGTTGCCTCACTTTGCGTAATACTGCTCGCCTATTATACTAGTTCTAATTTAACGCCTGAGGTGTGAATGGTATTAAAAGAGCAGAAGGGAATTCATGTTATGAAAGAAAGCTCTAAATATATGCTCGGGTTATTGACTCGTTCAGTACGCCGTCTGCAAATATCAGATTTAAAGGTGAACTTGGTAAATCCCGGAACCTTGAACCGACCCGCGATGCCTTTATAACTCGGGTTAAAATTATGACGAGGAATTGCGCCAGGAATACCCACAATTGAGAAATCAACAGTACAGCAAACGAGAAACGTAGTTGCTGAAACCTTTTTTCAAGCCGTATTTTTAAGGACAGGAATTTTCAAATTGATAACACAGTCTCCCTTTAAATTATAGCGTTCTTTTTTTGAAATGAACAATTGACACTTTACTCGGTCGAGTTCCCCAGCTTAGGATCCTTTATGAAAAGTTGTCGATGCTTCTGTGTACATATCTTTCCGCGGTTGGCGCTTACGTCAAGGGCGACCTCGACTTTTCACCGTCTCTAATCTGTACGAGAATCGTTCGCGAAACAAGCATATTATTTCCACTGTGTGTAACTCTAGATAGGAACGGATAAGCCTTAGAATTTTGTAATCTTTTTATGACACCAATTTAATCGGTACGACATCATCTGGTAATTGATATTATTTTACATAGCAGTATCATTCATTAATTTATTCCTCGTTTTCATTCTATCGAATACTCTCAATTACTTGGTTAGTAAGACTTTAGAAGATTATAGGCTTGTTAAGCAAGAATAAGAACGATTAAAATTCTTCGTGATCTTACTTTGCTTAATAAAGTAAGTTCATTGAATTGTTCAATCAAGGAAAGCTTCAAATTTCCCATTGCTACGATTATGTCCACGTATTGAGCCTTCAAATTGCACGTCTCCTCTCGCAACCTTTATTGTTATTTCCGTTCGAAACCTTGAATCACGAAATCAGAAGTCAGGGATCGAACGACCAACGGTCTATCGCGGCAAATACTTTTGTTGATAACAAATCATCAGTTATATTAATAATATATTCAATTCGTGCAACACGTGAGCGTACGGTCAGGTGGTATTTCAATGGAACGTTCGATTCCAATGTGCACCTCTCGTTGCGTGTAATTAGAACGAAGTAAAGGGGACGGGCGCGTGAAGTGAAATCGAGATATAGGAAAAACGATAAGATGCTGCAGGGTAGAGCGGCCGGGGTGGACGCGGCGAGACAAGGGCTGACGCGCGGTAATTGAGAATCGTTAACGCGTCCTTGAGGGAGATCGAGCGGTTGGATTTTGCTAAATTCTCCTGTCTTGCTCGTAGCCATCGGTTATCGTTTCTCTCTCACTCCTCTCTCGTCCCGGTTTTCTGGCCACCGATGATGTTGGTGGCCTTCAACCGTTCAGGAGTGGATGGACCTCGTTGGCCAGCGGGCCGAGGTATAAGGTCGAGGTTGCCGCTGGTGTGTGCACGGGATATGCGACCTCCGGATGCATCGAGCGAGATGCGCGCGCAGCGAGCTCATGCGCGTTTCTCAGCCGGTTAGTTGTGCGTCGCAGCATGTCGGGCGGGCGGTCGAGCGCAAGTCATTGTCAAGGTCTTCTCTGGTCACGGGCAAACCGTTATAAGTAGCGATGGGCACGAACCAAGACGCAGTTTCTCGACTGTGTGAGTAAATGATCGATACAGATTTACTCTTAATACGTCTTTCTTTTCTTCGAAAGACGATGCTTGAACTATAATACATTCCATTTGTTCTTAATTGTATATTGCATACATACTTTGAAATTAACCTCTATATAAAGATATTATCGGGTAACTTGATTACAACATGAAAGTTAGTATGGCGTCTATTAACAGGAGTCGATACACGACTTCTAATAATGACCGAAGGAAAGGTATTGTAAAATATGAATAAAAAGATAAGGAAATGGGACGTTCGAAAGATCCAAATTTTATTGTTCCAGTGGAAGTTGTTACTATACCAAGAGAATATTAATCCCATCGCTAGGTCTTAAGTTGTCGAGACTGATGCAAGGTCGCCGACGATTGTTTCAGGGTAAACTGTACTATTAACGCCTGCCCTACCAAAACTTTTTCTTGCTTACGCTCCTATTCCCAATGATATGACACGACAGTTTTAAGCGATAATAAAGATAATTACAATTGGTCATTGATCAATTCATTAAAACGTTTGAAACAGATAAACACAGACTCATTGCTATATCGCGATTTTTCATAGTTAGATAATTTCTAGAATTATGTATAAAGGAAATTGAAGGCAGAATTTTCTATGCTACTATGTATTATTGTAAATGTTCGTGATACTTCCATTTGTAGGATAAGGCGTAGAAGTACCGAGCTTTTACGAGTTTTCTCGTGAAGTGGAGTCTACTTCCACCTTTGGGTGATATTAGTTTTGAGAACGCTGTGATCTCTTTTCTGATGTAACCTACTTATTCCCTCGGTATAGAGCATATTTTCTAGCATATTTGTTCGTGTATCTACACAAAGGACTCGTGAAAATCTTTCAGCGGGTACATTCCCTCGCTTTTGTTATAGAATAGCGAAACATATTTCATCCGCTAGGGTGTCATTCATCAAATTCGTTTCTAAAGACGTGACGTAACTGATTGCCGGCGTAGGGGGATGATTCTCAGGTAGCGAGGATGATTCTTTATTTCTGTTTGAAATCGTCGGGAGATAGGATCGTAAAACGTGAGCGTCGCGGCGCCTGCGTCACGATGCTCGGCGTACATCCATGGCCAAGGTCCTCCCCGGTCACGGGCAACCCCGTTATATGTGGCTAGGAGCCGGCACTCGCTCGAGGTCGTTCATGATTGTCTTTGTTCGCCCCAAGGCTTGGAAAAGGTTGATATCCAGGCGCATCTAGCTAGCATGTTATGAAAACACGACGCCCATACGGATGACCGTAGGTTTGAAATAATATCACCTTGAACTTAACATTTAAAAGAGCGTTCGCTCTCTAAGGATACAGTCTTAACTATATAAGATTTTTAGTTAGCTATGTGGATTATGGGAACCTTCTAAATGTGACATAACTACTCTGCAAATAGATATTTGATCAGATTGCTTTAATCGTGTAGTTGCCCGAGAAGTTCTTTGCACCGAATCACTAGGTTACAACTCGATTAGTACTTATTAACGTTATTAATGAGATCCGACGAGTTGCACTTGTTGGAAATTGAGTCGAGGCCGGGTCACGCTGTTTAACGTTCGAGCGTAGGCTTGTTTCAAGGCAGCCTTTCTTTCGTCTATTGTCCCAGACAGGAAATTGATTTCATTTCTATAACAATGACTGAATGTCTGAGTGTCTATTATGACTTGACGCTTTCAACAGGTGTTAGAATTATTCTATTTATTTAGCTCGCTGCACGGTTCGTTGGACTGGCAATTTTGTTTCCGATTATCGTGGATTTTCACGTGGAACAGATTAGGTTTCAGAATAAATTAAGCAGACGTTCGTCCAATTATGCAACCCACTCTTTGAGATTCAATCTTGACGAGCGCCGAGATGGTAAAAGATTCTCCGTCGTATCCTTAGATTTCCGGTTAGTTTCTTCTCTTCCTAGAACGTATTACCGGTATCCTTCCCACTTGCTCGCAGGAGGGTTGGGAGTTCGATGTTGAGGCCATCCGGGGGCGGCAAGTTCAAGGTTGCCACGTCCGGGCCACGTCCGGGCATGCTAACCCAAATACGATTACGCTCTGAGGACAGTGGAGAGCCGAGACAACAAACTCGAGAATCAGTTAGAGTTTGCTAGGCCAATGGAGCAAGGATACAACCCAAGCCCAATCCCCCTCGGTGAATTAAACTCCTGAGCCGATCTGTGGCTTCCTATCTATCCGGTAACGCTTTAAATGGTTTCGTGTTATACCGCGGCGGTGGAAGTTCCGGGCTCGGTTTCAGCTAATTGATAGAAAACTTTTAATTGTACGCAGAAAAGTGAATTAGTTTCGTAACCGACGATTCTGATTATTTGTATTAGAGATTCAAGGCTGAGTAAGAATGCCTCGTTTTAATTCTACACGCTTCATATTCGATTTTCTATCTATTTTATATACATACTCAGACCGTTTTTGCTTGGAAATCTGATGTTCTCGTGTACTGATTTACTTAATTAACGTGTCGCCATTTAATTTCCACAGTTGTAATCGTCGGTCTCCTCCAGGTTAATTGCGATTCATGCAATTGCATCACATTTGCGGAAGAACAATAATACGTAGTAGATGTAGACACAGTTTGATGTCGATTGCCTTGAACATCGAGTCCTCGTGCATCGTGGATACAATTTCAGCCATTTACCTCGCTAACTAACAAAACCATCTATTGTGATATACGTCCGTTTTTATTTCTGATTAGCACACGACCGATGAATATGAATTTATTAACAGATTAGATTCACGACGGATTGAGATCGCATCGTGCTAACAATGCACTACGAAGGTTGAATATCCATACGCTGTTGCACGTAGTTGGCAGACAGTTTATGCTTAGATATAATCAAATAAACGAGCCATACAAAATATCAACAAAATATATAAAACAATTCCTCCGTTTTCTAATCTATTATGCATCGATCAAGAACTTTGCCCCATTATGAAGCATAATATCAAGCATAAAAATGAGTAATCGATACATTAATTTCGAAGTGTAATTTTTTTTATTAAGAGCTGATGCAATGCTGTTTGCAGTATTCGTACTTCGTAATGAAGAATATTATCAGTTTATGCGTCTGATTTCCGCGCATTTGCGTAGGAGGATACTAGCTGTGTGCTCATCATTGCGCTTAGTCACGAGGATTATCGCCTCGTAGTAATGTTACCAGGACGTCTCATTACGAAACATTCGTCGAGCACGCGAAGGAGGCAGACGAAACGAGAAAAACTTGTTCCTCGAATTTTCCTGTCCAGCTCGTAACCGGTCTGCCATTATGATGCCATCGCCCATACGTAATAGCAATTAATGGTATCACGTTATGTACTCCGGTTATGAATCCAAGTTCCAGCTGTTTACTATCTCTGGTGTTTAGTGCCAGGTAGAATAGCGAACATTTCCTTGTCATCATAATTTGATTACGTCGCTGAGAATGTTTTTAATTAACAGCCGTTAATTATGAAAGAGCGGCTGTACGGTTTCCTAACGGAGCTGTTCGTTTTCAATCGGGCCACGAAGTTCTGAACAAGTTTCGATTAAAGTAGTTAAAGTCTGATCAGGAAATCCCGACGGGTCTCGGAGGGGGAGGCGAAGTTTGTCCGCAGATTTCCTTAACGGAAATCTCTGCACTCGCCCACGAGACGACTGACGTCCACGTTTTTCCCCCGGTGTTGGAAAATACGTTCGCCCTCTTTTCCTATTTTCCGCGTGGGCCGCGCAGTCAAGCGTGCTATCCTTGAACTTCATCCAGCTCCACCTCTTTCTTCCCTCTTCCTTTCCGTCTACGAGCCGTTCTCTGTTCAACCACCTTCTTCCTTCCTCTCTCTAATCCCCTATAAATAACCATTTTATTTGTCTCTTCTCTCTTATCACTCTATCAACGTGCCACGTTCCCCTCGCTCGTGTGATCCACTGACGTCACGGCTATCGACCCGAAATCCAAGGGTTGCTCATGGCTATACTCGTCTGTACACGTGGAGCATTAGCACGTGTACTGTCCCCTTTGATACTCCTCTTCGCAGAATTTTTGTTAACCACACGCACGGCTCTAATGGTTTAGAATGAATTTTGTAGTCCAGCTCGTTAAGTCTCTTTTTCGTCAAATTTAATTGCTTCAGGGTAAACCCTGAATGGTGTGCTCGGATAATTTTCGAGATTGCGAAACTTTCTTCTCTAACTGCGAGGATGTGGGACGATTGTACGGCGAAAGTCGCTTGCAATTGTCCAAATTGCTTTGCTTTCTCAATTCTTTGTTACCCGCCAGAGGCAGCTATTAATTAACGTGTTCTAGAAATTCATTCTTACGTTTTACAAAATTTCAACGAATATGACAGAACAAATGTTCTCCTTTTATTTCTTATAGGAGAATTTGAAAACAGTCATTCGGCTGGTAGGTCGTTCAATAATAGAAGAAATGAAATATGATTGCAGGTGATTCATCGAGTTCGATTTGGGAACTGCTACGAGCAATTTTTGTTGACTCGTGCACACAGCCACGCGTTCGTACTCGATCTGAACGTCACGTCCTCGTGACCTGTGTGCACATTAATGCACGTCAATGCAGCCTGGCGTACGACGTATCGGGACACATCAAGGGCACCAGCCGGGATTCACGATGGAAAATCACGACAACGGGGAAGGAAGAACCTTCCATCGGAAAACCAAGTAAGTGACCACTGATTCTGTATGCCTGCTGTTATCACGCAGCAGACTGTGACGACGGGTGCGTTAATATTTAATATTATATAAAATATGTATATATAAAATTAATAATTAATACTTGTTAATATTATTTTGTTAATAATGAATCGGTCCTCAATTTATAATGAGGCAACGAACGATTATTAAAAAGGCTAGCGGGAATTTATTATTTAATTAAGAACAATTCTCGGATTAACAACTCGTAATTAATTCGAGTAAAATAAAAAGAAGGATTTTGATAAATTAAACATACAAATGAAATACCTATTGAAAATCTACTAAACGGTAATATATTCCTTGTTGGGATGAATGAGCATTGAAGATAATCGAGTAACTTTCAGTAATCCGCATTTCACTAGAATATGATATCATATTTCAGCATCACAGCATCGCGACATAGATTCATCACATTTTTCAGTTAGGATTCAGAATACTTCAACTGATTATCAGCTTTGAAGAAAGCTTTTTTAAAGCTAAACCGTTATTGTTATTTGGCAACCAATAATTTTATGCATATTGCGGATTTTTATGCACAAATCAAACATTCCTGACCTTTTAGAAATTTTTCTATAAACCTATGAAGACCGCAGTTTATCGAGAGATAAAGAAAGGGTTATCGTTGGTAGGGCAAGTTGATAGTAAAACCGCAACACGTTCAGTCGTTCATTAAGAACGATCTCGTATCGATTGGACAGAGAAATCGTTAACGATTGGCAACCAGCAATGGCCCATTGTAACGGTCGAGTCAAGTGCGAGCCTTGACATCCGCGGCCTTGTCAAGAATTTTTCCGCATTCGATTGTTGTTCCGAGCGAGCTCCGCGAATCGGAAGAAGGGGAAAACGCGAAACGGGATGGCGACACGCGATCTAAGAAGAGGGAAGCAAGAGACGAGACGCGAGATCCGTTGTTGAATGGCAATCGCGAATGCCGCGACCTTCAAAAGCCGCACGATAGACAGTATTAACTGACAGACTGTGTAAATTTTGTTAAACTGCTGTCTGTCATTTCAAATTTTCACTGCGAATTAGTTTCAAGTTGATATTTTTCAAATTAGTTGCTTTGCAATTTCAAGGCTGTTACAAAAATAGAATTTAATTTTCACATTTGCAATTATATTGTCGTTAATAAGTCATTACTTAATTTGTACATATCCGAAGGACATAGACAGTTTATACTAATTTAACGTTTGCGTAGTTTAAACAGTTCCATGAAGAATTCAGTAAAGGTTATTGAAGGTTTAGTAGAGATCGTTAATAAGCTATTCTTCCGAGATAATTAAAAAAAAAGAGCGTTTACCCGCTAAGTGTATTGACAATCGTACAATTTCTCAAAACGGTCGTAAAGTACTGAGGAACCGACAAACGTTTACGACACCGAGTTTCCTCTCGTAATCGACTACACCTGAAACTGGGAAAACATTGCGTCCCGGTCTTTTGACTGTTGGAAATTTACGACGTCTTGCGGACCGTTACGCCTTGATCGCAAACTTTCGGCCCTGAAATGTCGTAATGGATTCTCAGGGGTCGGAGGGTAACTCGTCATGATTTGCGACCTCCGTTGCTCCGTATTCTTTCTTGAAAAGAAACCAGTCCTGTGGTAAAAATATATATGTATATATATATATATTTCTTCTTTAGAACGTGACAAGGGGGAACCTTGAACCGCCTGCTTTGCCGCATTCAATTCATTCCTCAATTTTTTCATCTCTTTCTACCGAAGCCACACGGAAGGTTGATCCTGAAATTAAGAGGCAGTGACAAAATACGGACAGTTATTATAAGCATTCTTAGTCTAGACAATTCAATAGAGAATACAATTGCCTGACCGTGTAACATTATTTGGACTAGTCATATTTTTGTTCAATGATTATTTCTTTGGCCTCCTTGGAAAACGGATGAAAGATTTACAAGCTCGTTGTCGTAAAAAGCATGAATTCGTGGCACGACCTTCGAATTTACTTGCAAATAAAAACCGTGACCCTACAGCTGTTTAAGACTGCTCTGACGACCTCTAATGCTTTATAACCGGCACGATCTTTCTGTCCAACAATGCCTCGTAAAACGCTCGATGACTTCAGGCTCGTGTCGCTTATATTGCCGTCACTTTGCAACAATGACCACGATAAAGTATTTACAAACACATGCGCGGCTATGTGCCTGTTCATAAGTCTTACGGTTCTCCTAAGCTAACGGGAGAATTATAAAACATTGAATATAGGAAACCAGAGTCATAATCAGATAATGAATCGTAAATCATGAACAACTTCAATAAATTTTATTCTTACATGCTTGAAGCTTGTCAGCAATTTTAAAAAATGTCTCCACGCTTAATCTAGTAGTTAATTTCATGTGTTTCAACAGTTTTTGTCTACTGGAATAAAAAAAAAACGCACTCTGAATTTTATCTAATTACAGAATCGAGTCAATCATATATGTATCACAATTTTATACAATTTTGCATTTTGTTCTGAAATTTATGAACAAATTTATATTCAATGATAGATGACCACTTTTTTGTGTCAGGATTGACTCTGAGAATTAAATTTTTCATAGTGCTAGTCTCGCGTTTCCCATTCCGGTGCTAAAATATACGACGAGATGTATGTTCGTCGAAGGTCGACTTGTTATTTAGTCGTTATTAATAACCTTGGCTACCGCGAGCCGATTTTGTATCCGTCCTGTTGCACCGCGGTATACACGTACTCTACTTAAACGCTGAAACCGGAAGTTGTCGGTTTTCTGAATGAGCGTTCGTCATTCGGGCTGACCGAATGCACTAAACCAGAGCCTATTATTAAACGTGACTTTAGGAAACTCGTTCGGAAGTCTAGCCGCTTGTGCCATTCGTCGATCCTTCAATTTATTTCGGTGACGAAACTAGAGGCAATCTTTTTGAAATGGAGAAACTGAAGAATGCTTTAATTCTCGGAAATGCGGAAATCAATCGCGACGATAATGACAAATGGTTGATTTATCAACATCTCGATCATTTCGAATAAAATCATAGAATCGAGTAGGCGGAAAAGCGTGTCATGCTGTTCCATTTGTCTACGTATGTAACTATCAAAGGTGGTTCGATTTCCGTGTGCGCGCCGCCGCCACGGTTATTGTTAGAACAACGAAGTTACGTGCTCGTTTACTCAAGTGGTTGATATACTGGCTTTAACATCGAAGCACGTGTATATGTGCGTCTGTGTAAAAGAGAGGCCAAAGTGCACCTATGCCCGCGATTTCAGGCTAAAAGTGGAGCCAAGGATATCGGTACGATAAGCAGGGTTAGGGTAATCCGAGCTCAATAACGCGTAGTTCTTTGTTGACCAAGGACCAACGTCAATTCTAAAATTGTTCCTCCAGCGTCGTTCCTACGATTTCCTACGTATGACCATTGGACAATCCAAGTACTCGTCTGTCAGTCATAAAACGTAGAACAGAATGACACATACTAAGTATGAATAAAAAAATGTTGATTATTTTTAAAATTCTTCGTTACGTTTCTACGATTTCCTATGATCAATTGGACAATCTAAGTACATATCTGTAAATCTTAGAACATAGTAAAACATAGAATAGAATGACAAGAGTATGAATAAAAAAATGTTACTTTTTAATTTGGCTGAGAAAACTTTTGTAATGTCGCATCTATTATTTTAATCAGTGGATCAAAACGTTTTTCTACAGTAATCACTACACTAAATTCTATTGACAGTGAACGTGGGTAAAGGCGCGCTTTCATTCCAATTTGAATTCAAATGCAATTTCATTGAAAAAGTTGTTTCAACGAGGTTCCAAGTGTTTGTTCAACGTATGCCTTCTAAAAAAGGATCGAAGTTATTTATCCTTGGCCGAGGGTCGGTCAAGGTAATCTCAATGATTCGTCAAGGATCGTCTTCATCTGCGAGAAAGCGAGACTTTCTAGAGATGTTTACGAAAGTCATAAGGTACCAAGGGCAACTTTTCGAAACCAAGTTTCCACCACACGGAACGGTCCGACAGGCCTCTGCGGTTTCTTACCGAAAACTACGGATCGATGGACCGTTCTGCATTCCGATTTCACGCCATTCGTAAAACGGTAAAAGCGGACCGGAATTCCCAGGGCCCAAATTCCCGTTCTCCCAATTTCATTGTTCCATTGACATATCTATATTTATGATCGCTGCAACTCTTTCTTTTGTCAAATACCCAAGTTGCCTCTCTCTGACGTTTAACAAGTTTCCTGTCAGTGTCGCATTTAGCTTCGAGCGATGCATGTTTTCTGCAATAACACTTATCGTCAATTACTACTTTCGTCTATTGTACTCCAAGGAGATTGAAACAATACGTGTCTGTTCATAAGTGAACATTTATACACCCACACGTAACACGTACAGTTGCAGCATTTAACTACAGTATATGTTATTTTTTCGATAGTATGTACGCGTCTGAATGAACACGTTAGCTACGTTTAAGTAGATTCATGAGTCACTGCTCATGACCAAGCACGTGCCCAATACAATTCGTCATGAAAAAGTCTGGAAAAGTGTTTTGATAGATAACACATTGATTAGAATACCGAAGGTTTTTTAGATATTTCTGAAACATTAGTCATGCCAACGCAACAATGGCATGAAGCCATCACAACAAAATAATGTTTCATAAAAATTTAGCATGAAAAGCCTTCCATGAAAATATTGTAAGTTTCGTTTAAATAGATTCATGAATCCAATATCCAAGCATGTGTCGAGTAAAATTCGTGATGAGCTTGTAGAAGTGTTTTGATATATATATTGATTGGAATGTTTAAGCTTTCTCTAGATAATTTTAGTTAATTATACAAGGAAATAATGTGAATTACAAAATTTACTTAGTGAAGTGAAAATTGTTTCATTAAAAATTTGGCAACCGTGACATCCTACAAAAGTATCAAATTCTTATTTGTTCATTCATACTCTTGCAACATCTCGGTTAAACGTTTTACGATGCGCCCTAAGACTTATAAACGACGGTGTAAATTGGATGAAATATAGTTTGTCAGGTACTCGGGGCCATAAATCCGTGCGAGTATGGGGACCATCGTAAACCGTTTTCACTTTCGTTGTGACGATCGAGAAATCTGTGTCAGGAGGTCATCAGGCCATTGGCCGTGTTCTACTTCCCGAGGTCCCTTTCCCTTTTTCACGTTTCCTCGCTCGCGTTTCGAATCGAAAACCGGGGACATCGATACGGAAAGGAAAACAGCGGAATGCCTTTTCCTTTTTACTGTTACGCGACTGTTCCGCTCGTTCGATTTCGCAAACCTCCGTTTTTATCCCCAGTTCAAACGAGTTTCGTTTCTCGATGGTGAAGAAAAATAGTATCGAACACATTTCATTATTATAATATTATTGATAGAAATAACTCTACATATTATCATGTTTCTCTAGTTATGAGATCGTCATTTCCTTCATTTATAATTCAATATGCAAATGTTGCATCACTGCAACCGCAGTCGCATTAATACCCGTCCACCCTTCTCGGTATCTAACTCTTTCTTCTATTACGTAAATTCGTTTCAATGAGGCAACGCAAACTTCATCGGGTACGTATTGGCAAGATTTATTTCCCCCAGCCGCGGATAAATCGTTTTTGAAATGAAGTGTGGGTATCCCGTGACAAGAGAGGATAGGCAAATACAATGTTCGAGGGTGGACAAGTATCACGGAGGACGTGGAACTCGCGTAAACTAGTAGCTATTAATACCAGTCCGCCTTCTGGAAATGTACTCGCATACAAATCTGTGGTTCATTGCTTAATAACCAGTACAATTTTATTGGAACTATTAACGCGATTTATTATAATCTAAAATTAAGTAATATTTGACGATTACTTATTTGGAATGATGATAAAATGTCGTAAGTAGGGATGGGATTGAGTCCAATTTTATGAGTAAAATGTTGACATCTTTTTGCTTTGTTTTATCGATAACCAGGCAAAAATAGTGGAAAATGTGGGTTTACAGGAACATACTTTTCGTCCTTATGTGAGAATATTTTACGGTCGCTAGGTACCTTTACATAAAGAGAAAAGTTAAATCTGGCGCGCTCTGGTCATTATTTCAATGAAAACAACCTGTTTTGTATAAAAAATCGCTTATGAACACAGACATTGTAACTACGATTTTTCGTCTATATTATAACGCTCATATTATTAAACATCAGCATATTGTCATTAAATAATATTAACCCTTTTAGTACCGGCGAAAAGAACGTACCTAACAATAAGCGAAGAATACCGGGCCGAATCGGCGAATTTGCAGAGGTTTGCGAAAATGCTCGTAAAAACGAAAGTAGAAGTGATATTTACAAAATATAAAAAGCAGCATATTCGGAAATAAAGGGAGAATAAAACGTTACGAATTGTGTTTCATTATTTGTTGAAAATTTGAACGACGATATATCGTCGTTCGGTACTAAAAGGGTACTAACTAAATTAAATATAAGAACGAAAAGTATGGCCCCGTAAACTCATATTTTTGGCAAATTTTGTAGGTAACATTGAGATCCTGTCTTATCGCGCCGATATCGGAATCTACCGCCTTAACGAGGGTTACCATCAGTATTATTACATTAGATTGTCATACGCAACAAATAAACATTGTTTAACAATAATAATTCTCATTATATACCACTAAAAATGGTAGACGTCGACATACTTCTGAGTGCCAGTGTACGTTTCCGCACGCATCGTTACGTAACGTGATTTTACGATATCGTAACGAGCATTGCAACGCGGTTGATATTCTAATGGCCGCGTTATCATGAATCCGGCGTGCGGCCGGAGAGGACAGTCATTAATATCAGTCCGCCTCCTCGATATAATTCCCAACCGCTTATCCCGGAAACAGCTTTCACTTTCTCCCCCACTTGCGGTAACTTTCACTAACGAGGCCCCTGCGAAACGGTTCGTGCGCTCGCCTACGATCGCGGAGGGGCAAAAAGGTGGGCAGGAAAAAAGAATCGGGTTTCTGGGTCGGCCGGGAGACAAAGCGTGCGCCCCGTCCCTTCTTCCTCGCTCGGCGACCTCGTGAATTCGTGGCCGAGCTAGGATAGGCGGAATCGAAATTTCCCTTCCACACGAACGGACGACATTGAGAGCGATTAGTATACGATGTCGTGAAGAATGCTCGTTCGATATACGGGATGTTTGAAGACGTTACGTGAACCAACCGCTAAATGGTAAGGAACACGAATAGCCGCGGTGAAATCCCTTTTGTTGTTTGAACTCTTTTCCTTTTCGAAGGTCGGTTTTCGGCTGTATCTACATTCTTTGCGAATGTACTTCTCCGTGCGAGTATTACTACCTTCTATCCGAGACGACTTTTGTTTGTCTACTCAATTTACACAGCACAGACGTGTACCTAGGGACACGATCGGATATTCCGTAATCTGTATGAATAAGTTCAAAGAGGCTAGTGTGAGGAGGTGAAGGACGAAAAATTCGTGTTTCCCAGGATTACTCGAGACCCGTTGACTCGTTTGTAAAGCCGAATACACACCCTGTTACTACCGGATGCTTCCAATTACCGACAATCGAGGCCCCCGCGTCAATAATCGTAAACGCATAAAGCCGTAAACGAGAAGGCACGCGAGGGCCACGATCTCTTCAAGGCATAAATGGAAAACGCCCTTGTGTTCCTCCAGGATGGCTCGTACCGATCGATACGACTTCCCTTTTTTCCTTCCTCCGTCTGACGTTTTTACGATCGACGCCGGACGCTCGGACGTTAAACACCGTTCACGACCTGGCGTCACAGCGACAGATGTTTCTGTTCTTAAACATCGTTTTAATCACCTTCTTTTTGTGCCACGCGAGCTTCGAGTTTATGGGACCAAAACATCTATTTCTATTTAATAGTTAAATTTTGTTTCATAACTTGACTATGACGTTTATTTCAAAATCCAAAAGTAATGAAGGGTGTCAGACTTTTGACGTTCTTCGAATTTTTATGCAGTCCACAATGTAATTATTGAGAAGATTTAATGAATGAAGTATTCTACGTGATTACTGAAATCTTAGACCGCGTCGATGTTTGGAAATTTGAATGGCCGGTAGTGCGTAGGTTGCAGTCTAATGGGGTCAGTCGACCGAATTACGATAGCTAGACTAAGCACGCACGGGAGGGGTCGATGCTCGTGTAGCACGAAGTCTGTTATGCAAACCGGGAGGCGAATGTGGCACACGCATCAAGATGTAATTATTCGGATCGGTATCGCGTGCATGCATTATTCCGGTGGCCTTCGAAAGGGATGAAATCGGGACGGGTAAACTGGGTCGCGACCCCGAAATATAGGTATGCCACCGAACTGTCTACTCCACTTTGAACGGGTTCTATAGCGGCCCGCTTTAGGCCGTCTGCCTTTCGAGGTTAAAGGTCAGCCTTCTACGTCTCACGTATTTTTAGCGCGGAGCTTGTTACTTCTGTGACCCGTCCGAAAAACCGTTCAACGGGATTTGTTAACCTCGTCTTTTCCCGGGTTTAATCGTTCCCCAATTCTTTAATTCGATTAATAAGTTCGATAGGTACAAACTGAAAGACAGAAACTGTTTCGTGATAAGAAAATTTTTTATTTGCCTCAGAGTCTTATCATAATTATTACAAAATGTAACAATAATACATCCTT
>NW_017132337.1:10318-38596 GCF_001652005.2 Ceratina calcarata | reverse complement strand
TTCGTCAGTGCCAATAAAACGCCAATTAATTCGTTACGCCACATATTTCGTTATTAGAATTACTGATTTTTTTTTGTATATTCATTTCTTCATTATAAATCCGTCACTTTGACTGGTTTGGTAGTTTTAGCGCCAAGATATGTTGCAATCGTGCATAAGAAAAATATTATGTCAAACATTTCATACACATTTTTATTTCTATGTATTATCTGATACTTTGTAAAGGACCTGGTAAATTTTGTAGCTGATTGATTATGCGAGACTCTTATCTGTCGTCGACACAGAACGGTTTTGCACCATTCTGTACCCGCGCGTGTCTGTATGGGAAAGTTTGTGGTATGATACGCTATTGAAATTCGTCGTCGATTACACGGTCGTTCGCTTTCGCCGGCGATACTCGGTAAAAGTTTCCCCGTAAGATGTTTCGAAACAGCGTTCTGTTTGTTTTTAAAATCGATCGAACTAGTTTCCACGTTTAGCAACGTGTCGTTGTTGCGAATCGGGTCGATAGAAATTGTTCTAACTTATTTATTCATTTATCTCTTTGTAATAATCAGTATTTCAGTTATTCGTGTACATAATTGATGGGCATAATACAATTTTTACTATCAGGTTAAAAAATAAATATAAGTCAGACATGAAGATATCCTTATCAGTATTAAATGCGTTTTATATAAATTATGTGCATAATAACTTTTGGTTTAAATGCATAAAATCCAATCAAGGATTACTTGAAATCGTCTAAGAGGTGCTGCCATCTGGTGAGGAGGATCGGGTCGGATGACGATTCTGCGGATCGTTTTAGATAGCAGCTGCATCAAGGATCACGGGAGGTGTTTGTTGATCGCATACTCTCACTTTCTCTGCGATA
This sequence comes from Ceratina calcarata, assembly GCF_001652005.2. Taxonomy (NCBI): domain Eukaryota; kingdom Metazoa; phylum Arthropoda; class Insecta; order Hymenoptera; family Apidae; genus Ceratina; species Ceratina calcarata. Next base: position 37,725 of record NW_017132337.1, on the reverse strand, counting down.
TTCCCGACGACCTGGTTTCCAGGCGACACAGTTCGCTCCATCCAAGCGAGAAAGTGAACGTGCACGCTCTTCCTCCTCCTCTTCCTCACCTTTCGCCCTCCTTAATCGGTGAAATCCTTTTCGCGTAGGTGAGACATCGAAACCTTTTGTGCGTCCCGGGGAAATTATTATATATTACTTTCGCGGAACGCGACGGTGATAAATCTCCTCTCGAGACTTCCTAGTAGAGAACAGAGAAAGCTTTGTCGCTCTCTGTTTTCATGTACACCGCGCGAATATTATTCAAACTCGGTCAGAAGGACCTTTGTTAACATTAAATATCTTAATAAGTCTCATGTTTAATTTTCATCAATTATTGTAACATAATATAATTTTTATTCATAGCAATGTATTTATGTGAAACTGAATGAAGTAAGATCGAAAATGCAGACCCAGTTTAAATACTAAATTTTGTACCGGGTGACTATAGTCACCCGTAGTAGCGAAAGTTTCTCAATTGTTGTTGCTGATGTTAAATTATATACAGAATGAGTTCACAGGAATATAAAAATTGAGTGCCCTCCCGTTTTGTGTATATTTGAATTCTTGAGTCATAAGTTACAAATCATTTCTATAAGACTGATATTTTCAACGATAGTTGTGTTGGCTTTCTCGGCCGGAGGGAATTGTAATCACGGTACAGTAGGTAGTGACTCGCGGGGATTCGAGGCACGTACCGCAAAAATACCTGTTCTTCCGGGGAACGTAAGCCGATATTTCCAGCGGTATTACAAATGCAAAGATCTAGTGACGTCATGGGATCGAAGACGACGCATTCCATTGTGATCGGTGGTCGATGGTTCTCTCTGTCGTAACAGAAAAGCTCAAGGAAGTTCTACGAAGGAAGTAGTTTATTGGGGAACTCGTTTTAGACAATGCGCGTCCGATACGTCGAGTCAGAGTTATATTTGAACCGGCGGCGTTTAACTCCGCGCCGACCGAAATAATTCTATTGTCTACGGCACACTAGTTTCGCGTCAACTGTGAAATGATAATTATTATTATTATAATATACGACCCTGATTTCGGATTCATCAAACGTTACGTGATCCCGATGGGAATTATTAACGGCCAAATGTATCCATCGTATTTACGTCATTCAACCTCGAATTTATGCTGCAATTTATTACATTTTAGAATGTTATATCAAAAATTTACATCTCATTATTGATGATAATAGATTGGTTCTACTGTTTCTTAATTCTTGTTACAGGTTGTTAGAATCTGTCTAAATAAATCAGACGTCTGATACGTCAATGTGTTGTCTAATATGAATATTATTACAAGTGAATTAATATCGATATTAGAGGATCAACGAAGCGTTACACGGCATCTTGTTTTCCCAACATTATCTTGCATTATTCAGATTACGTTACCCAATCGATCGCCGCGAATGGAATAAATAATTCATCGATGGTAATTTAAACGACGCATCGACGAATGCACTTTCGTCTGGACACGACAAAAAATTCATATTCATGCGATCCTCGCATGTATACATAAACTGTACGTACGCGGTTCTGGAAATTTGTTTCGCGGTTACACGAGGCGCGCACGTGTGAGGCCGAGCGCGCACACGACGGACCGTCTTTCCTAAGTACGTGAGTCAAGGTCTGTTCCCAAGGCTTCACGCGAACCGTTTCCTAGTTGATTACGTTCAATGGAACGCATTATGTATGTGCGTTCGACTGGATGTCAACCGATAGCTCGGTGTCCTCAAACGCTTCGATTCCCTCGTCAATGAGGCCAGACGCGTGTACCTGGCATCGACTGCCAGGCGCCTCTTCAACCGTTTAATTACGAGCAGTTCGCAGATTTCGTTTCAATTATTACATTAGCAAAAAATAGAAAACTTATAATATTTAATACAAGAATTGAAATGAAAAAAAAACTTTTACTTGTTGTAATAGAATTTGAAAAGAAAATAGTAACGAAAACGTCTGACTATTTTTTGTAGTAGTCCGTTCGAATCAAACGGCAAAACTTTCTTCGCGCCTGATGGTTTGTGAATAACCATCATTTACTGGGCGGGACAGGGCTGGGAGTATGCCACCGAGGGACGATGACGCGTGGTCACTCGACCCTGACTTTATTTATGTTTCCCCATAACGTTAAAGGCAGTAACACACGTGTTACGAAGGCCTCGCCTCCTACTTCTTTGTCTACGCACTTCGTTCAACGGCTCGAGCCAACCTCGTCGCCGTTGTATCTACATCCGTGTAACGTCACTATTCTGATATTATAGCTTTCATTCTTCTCGATGTATTTTAATTAAATATTCGTTTTTATAATGTAATCGATTCACGTGGGTGATAGATCGATTCACAGGGATTAATTCAATATGCAGAGGTCATAGAAAAACTGAATGATGAAAGTGAATTTGTTCTTTTAACTGATAGAAGTGTTCTCTATAAAAATGTGCAACCTAATAAGAATATGTATAATATGGTGAATAGGTTTTGAAACGAAGTAGGTATATTCATAGATTGAATTATAGTTAAGGTAAGTATCCCAATTTTGGTTCATGTTCCAATTTCTACTCACTGGCTTACTTTTCTATAATATTAGATAACATGAAATTATAGGAAAGTAAACTAGTGAACAGAACTTAGGACGTGATCAGAAATTGGGACATTCACCTTAGAGAATTGACAAAGAAAATGCGGAGAAATTATAGTCAAGGTAAATTTCTTAATTTCTGTTCATGTTCCAATTTCTACTTACTGGCTTGTTTTTCTATAAGTTTAGATAACATATAAAGTTATAGAGAAATAAGCTATTGAGTAGAACTTAGAACTAGAACTTGTGGCATTTACCTTCATAAAGAGAATTGGCAAAGAAACTGAAGAGAATTGGAAAGAGAATTCTAAAGGAATGAAGATCTTCATTTCTATCATGTAGATTTATATTACAAAAGAACTTCTTGCGTTACACTTTCATGATAATCGGTACAACTCGTGAGGAAAGAATCTTGGAAAAGTGTTGCCTTTTTGCAATTTGTTGGAAAATTGAATGGTAATTAGAATAGTGAACGCGAAGTTCCCATTAGTAGCTTGGGTAACTGGGACGAAGACGATTTGCGTTGTCGGAGGACATCTGCTCGTTTGTATAGGCCGAAGGTCCTACGAGGCCTTTTGTCGCGCACAATGCCACGCATTCTGTTCGCTCGGGACAGCCGGGCCTGGATACGGTGAGATATTCGCTTGGTTTAATGCACAATGATCGCCGCTCAGTGGTATTAACGCGATTGTCGCAGGTAGATAAACAAATGTGGTGAGGACACGTGGTGGCAGTCAGTCAAATCTCAGAGTAGAAGTTATCCCCGAGTCGATTCCCATTTGTCTTGTCAATTATATACGTCAAGTACTCGTTCGCACGGAGGTAAAAAATATCCTTCCTGCCAACAGGAGTCGGAAGTTTATACGTATCTTGTTATTGCCTTATTTTTGCTTTATTACAATGATAGGACAAAACTGCAGTAGTCGTGTTTTTTGGTGTTAATGACAAAAACCAGGTTCATTCAATTTTAAATTCTTGTATTATATCGAGTTCGTACTTTCAACATTTGTAGTTAATCTGTTGGACAGTTCTAGTCTAATTTTTGCAGCGAGATGAGAAGCATGGAAAGTCTTTATCGTTTGTTCGCGCCTAGTAAAAAGACATCTCCTCTGCTAACAGAAGTCGGAAGCAGGCTTGCAGATTTTTTTAATTGTCACATTAACAATTAACGATTATTCGATTACTCTAAATCCCAATCGACGATTAGAGTAGTCCTTAATTAAGACTTAAAATTTAGTTCTTCCAATTAAGATAATTAAATCATTTTAACTTTTAATTAATCAAATCCTAATAAAAAATCAAACATTAATTGCCAATTGGCGTTCAATTGAATTATAGATTAATCGTTTGTCTGAAACCATTTAACGAAAGATCTAAAAAAAGAAATATGAAGTTCTTTTTACTTGTAATTTTTCTTTCTATATAAATATAATTAAACAAAGATTTACGCAAAAGGGCTTTATTTTCCATATTTCCTTATGATGCAAATGGGTTAATTGCAAAAGCTCATTCAATCTGAAATGTTTATATCATATCAAGTTAATAGCTTCAATATTTTGCACGTCAGTAGAGCTACGTGAAGTGTGAAGTAGTGAAACCGTTGGTCAGTTCCAGCCTAATCGCGGGAGCAGGATGAGAAACGGGCCTTCATCGTTTCGTTACCTTCGACTGCGTGTACATAATGACGCCATCATCGGCAAGGATCGTTCCCTCCCGGGTTTCTCTTTAAGGCCACTTTTGCCCCGAAGGACACGTACGTCGACCGATTAAAGCCGGCGCGGAGTAATTATCGCACAGGGACCAACCAGTTCCCGCTATTCCAGTTCTCTACACTTTCGTTACGTAATCCCGATTGTCGGATCGCATAAATACTCTCTCGCGGGATCCGTTATTATACGGTTGCGGCACGCGTGAATGAGCGAAACCGAGCCTTTATATGCAACGGCCTTCCACCGATTCGAAGCCGTGTTCACGGTAACATTCCTCGTTAGAATCATCTGCTTTTTTGTTTAATCCGCCTGTCATTTATGGATTATGACTGCGGATCTTTATGAAAAGTGAACTTATAGTTACATCAGTTTCAGACGTATATAGCAATTTCTTTTATTAATCAAGTATTGAAATATGTCCTCANAAATCAATTGTTGTTCAATTGAATTAAAGATTTAATCATTTATCTGCAACCCTAATAAAAAGTAACAAAATGATATTTGTTTTAAAATCATTTTATATAGTAATTTCTTTTATTAATCAAGTATTGAAATATTTCAACTATCGCCATTATATGCAATATTTATATATTACATTAATTTAATTTTTTTATACGTGGATGAAAGCAAGTTAGTATTTACAATGGAAACAGTTAAAGGTGCACTTACGTGAGCAGAAACGAAGGTAGTGGAAAAATGTCTATGACGTTAGTTCTAGTTTCTCGGTAGGAAGAGAAAAAAATGATCGATCGAGGAATCAGGAGGTCGCCGTGACGTATCGCGGGTACCGCTATCCTCTCACCTGCGTGAGAGGTGTCCTTCATCGGCCTTCAAGTCCTGCCCGTTTTCCTCAATGACGACGCGAGCTAATTATTCATCCGTGATCGCTCGCGCCGCACTTTCGCTTCCTTCTACTTTTCATTATCATAACTTGCGACACCGTCTCGCGATTTACCGATTTCAATTACGAAAGGTTACACCGATCGCTTGTCATCGTTCATTGCGAATTTCATGCATTCATTGATGAAATTTGCAATCTGCGGAACGCCGAATGTTTAAAACATCGTCAGTTTCGGATGTTAGACGAAAGATCAATTAAGATTTTATTATCATAACTTACGACATTGCCTCGTGGTTTACTGATTTCAATTACGAAAGGTTACCGCGATCGCTTGTCATTGTTTCTGCATTTAAAGAGAGATTTCCAATGTGCATAACGTCAACTGTATTCAACATTGGGTTTAAACGTTAGGAGAAAAATCGATTCGCATACAAGTCCGCAGTCATCAAATATATTTAATCTCGAATTATCTATTTCACTTTCACGTATCTTGAAATTAAAGATGTATCAGGATTGTAATATTTATAATTACGTATAACTAATATACATATATAAGGTGGAACTCGGTTAGATATATTTAGATTTAACAGTTTTATCGTGCATCAAAATTCGTAGTCGTTAAATAATTATCTATTGTCTTTACATACATCCTAAAATTGAAGATATAAAACGAAAACGAAATTGTATTATTTATCATTTGTGATTAACAAAACTAGAATAATCGGTAGAAATCGATGAAATACATTTGGATTTCACAATTTTGTCTTGTGTCCAAATTCGTAGTCGTCAAAGAATTATCTGTTATCTTTACATACATCTTAAAATTGAAGATATAAAAATTGTATTATTTATCATTTGTGATTAACGAAACTAGAATAATTGGTGGAAGACGTTAAAATACATTTTAATTACGCTGTTTTATCTTGCATTAAAATTCATAATCGTCAAAGAATTATTTGTTATCCTTCGTCCATCTTGGAGCTTAAGACTGATAAAAATTGTAATATTTATCATTTGTGATTAACAAGTCTAGAATAATTGGTAATTGGTAAGCGGTGAAATACGTGTAGCTGGGTGGAGGATATTTCAGTATCTCCATCCAGATCTCGAAGGACACGGAATTGAATAGAGAATGACACGATCGATATCTGGAAATCGTGCTTCGCATTGTATGCGAATATCGCTATGCTATAACATAACGGATCTTCTAGTTGACAATCAGGCTGACCTTAGTCACGTCACATTCTTTTTATCGGTAATTGAAAAATATTTACTCTACGTCAGTTGATGAGAGATTTCTTGTATGACATTTACTTAACATTCTGCATTTGCAAAAGGATTGTCACTCTGTTTATTGCATGTTATGCGTACAATCATGTTTTAAGATATCATGAAATTGATAGTCGAATCAGAATTAATACTAGAACTGCCAGACTAGTAAAAATGGCTGGCTTTTAATCGAGAAATTATAACATAAAAAAGTTGGTAGCTCTACTGTTAAGAATTAACGAATGTGTGAAATTAATGAATACTTTAGCACGGAAATCACGGAAGCTTTTATTATTTTTGTTTTACTTTATCCTCGTTCGATACGATCCCGATAACGAGAACGGGAAGATAGCCACGTGACTTCCGGTGGAACTGTGTTTATGCAGGGAAGGTTGTCGGGGATGGCCGCAATGTCCTGTGTCACGTTTCACCAGCGTTAAGATGCATCCGCGATGGGAACGGCAATCGCGCTTCGACAAACCGCAATTTCCTCCGGGAGTAGCAAAATCAAGGATAGAGTACCTTCCTTCTGTTGGAATGTTTAATCTATACGAGGAATGCAGTTCAGCGAGTAAATTATAATAAATTGTTCATGAAATGATTGCTCTGGCTTAAAATTAAAATAATACATACATATTTATGTATGTACATACGTGAGTGTTCTATCTCTAATTACTTTTATTTTTCGTCATTCCTCTGTATGATTAAAATTTCTTTCTGTCCCATTCCTTATACTTAAAGACATCAAGCTTATTTTTAGTTCAGGTTCATCAGTTCACTGTGTTATCTTCACAGAATGTTATTTATTTTCTCTTTTTTCTTATCCAATTAATTGTTTTTTATGTTCTTGTTACTTGTTTTATTTTTAACTTTATATTAATTTGTGTCATCTATTATTAGTGTCTTCAGTTTGTCACACTTCATTGGTCTTCCTTTGTGTATTCTAAAGTGTTTATAGTCGTAAATGAAGTAATAATTAAGAAACAATAAAAATTAATACATTATGCGCCAAGATTTAGTTTAATCGTTAATTATTTTATTAGTCACTAAGTGTTTTAATATTTACTAAAATTTTTTAAATTATGTACGTATAAGTCAACAGTGACAACTGATGTAACCTGAACGAAAAATATACTGTCAGTCACCGGTGACTGACTGGAGTGACAGGCCGCTTAAGGTATTAAGAAACTACGAGAAATAGAGCTGCACTCTTGCCGCGACATTCTCTATCAATTACGGCACAGATTAAATTTTTAATCAGACTCCCATTGTGCGCAATTAACGATAGGGTTGGGTACATTTAGTCATCAACAGTTGTGGAATCTGTTTGTTCTGGGATTGTGCGCCGGAAAACGTAGAGACCTTCGGCGAGACCTCGATGTTTTAACGAGTCTACGCAAACTACGTTCTACGTATGCGGAAAGAATTCGATAAACACGCTTTAAAATACCGCGTGGAGGCTCGCGCTTAATTCCCCCGACCTTTGCGTGATCAAACACGGAAGATCGATTCGAAAAAACGGACGCGTTCAAGCGGCGGTGATGTTTACCCGCGAAAAGTGTTGGAGTCTCAATCTCGTTACGTAACCGAACTCGACGTAATGGCTGAACGTTCGTCCCCGAGCCGAGACATCCGTTCTCATTTTCGCGCCGAACAATCGCGTGGCACTTTTTTAATCGCTGCCACGGCTTACGCGACGTGGCAACATTTTTACATTTTAAAATCTGGCTATAGCCAAGGAATTAATTATTATTTTTTGTTTTACCGGCATTGTTTCTACGAGTCTCGCGTCAATTGAATTCGTTATCGATCGGGTTCGACGAACTGGACTGTCGGGAGCAAAAGAGAGAACGAAATAAAAAAAAAAAATATGGGAAGGAGAGGCTTTATCTCGGCGTTCAATTATCAGCGAGAGCGAGCGATCTCGGTCACCCTTCAAGATCTGACCTGACCTCGAGTCAGAATTGAACCGTCTCGGGACTTAAACCGCGCGAACGGTGCCGTGCAATCCTGACCAATCAGCGAACAAACAGACGCGCCGGGAATAAAGGTGAGCCTAATTGGCGCAATTCATATTCAAACGAGGTCCACGTCCTTGACTGCTCATCTCGCGCGACAGCAAAACTGATAAACCGTTCGCGTAAAGCGGCGGCGAATTCTCGAACTCCGCGAAGCGTAGATACGCGCAGTAGCACAGTACGATATATTATCCTTGTCACTGTCGGCGAGGGCCGGGGTCGTTCCACGTCATTATCAGACTTTTATTTTGGTCCTATCGCCAGGACGTTGCACCCTGAGGAAGGTCAGGCCGCGGCGCCGTTCTTCCTTCCTTTCAGGTCGGGCAAACGAGAAAATTCGCTTTAACTAGAATTCTGAAATTCTAATCTTTTCCATGAAACATCGAATCCATGGATTAATTCATATCTTTGAATTCTGTTCTTAAGAATTCAACATCAGTTTTCATAATTGTTTGCCTCTCCGATTGACAATACGAAGATTGTGCAGCTCGTCTATCTTCCATTGACATAAATTATGTTTATTTTCGGTGCACCGAATAAACTAAACAGTGAGAACGTGCAATCAGGAGACAATGGAAGCAATATCGAAATTCAGCCTTGGTCGAGGGAAAGGACGGCTAATCGGTGTATATTTAATTATACATATATTTCACGTTATCGCGTCGGCTGTTATTGTCTTCTGATAAGGCATCAAGGGTCAGGCCATTAACTTCTGTAGCTATCAGTGGGATATCGGCTCCTGAAAAAGGTCAGTCGTGGACTTTGATTGTTTTCCAAGAGGTGGTTAACATCGTAGATTGCAAACTGCAGTTTCATTCTTATCTTTCGACTACAAAATAACACATATGTACATATGTAGATAGTCGTCGGTTAAGGAAACAAATTTCTTTTATCATTCAAGCATTTTCACTCATACATCACGTTCACCACATCGAATCTGTAGTCTATAGTGTTATAATAATAATGTTTTATTCTACTCTTATCGGTTCAAGAATAGGACTTGGTCTACATTTTGAAAAACTTAATCGTTCACTCCTCCTCCTGGAAACTTCATATATTTCTATTGAACTATAACTAAATTAAACTAATACATTCTACAACAAACGTAAAATAAAGATATTATAAGAACATGACTAAACATGAAATGAATAGAAAACAAAAAGAACATTCTCTTTCTTTGGTATACATGACACCAAAACACAACTATACTTTCATGATCTTTGCATTTCTTTCTCTTTTTATTTCTTATCCAGCATTCTTAATTTTACTACACGTTCCTCCCATTTCCCTTCTAATATTTCCATAATAGAGCATTCCTCTCTCATTCCTATTTTTATTAGTTTATTTCATATCCAACTTGACTTTTAATTGCTGTTTACCATGAGAAATGATGAAACAGCATTCGATGACGGGATTAAAACAGTATTAATACGTTTACGAGTTTGTCCTTGCACGGTCCCATCGGGAAAGGCGTTTTCTATCGCGCGAGGGTGAAAGTCGCAGCGTAGAAAACGCCACCGCAGATGACGCGGTCCGATAGCGAATATATCTACGTTTGCGGTGAACTCGAAAGTAGCGGTCGAAGGTCGCGTTTTTCAGCCTTGGGTAACACTGCCGATTAAACGTACTTGAAAACGAACGCCTGTCCTTCGCGATTTTTTCACGAGTCGTCAGTAACAAAAATAAGTATCATAATATTATAATTAATTCTGTTTTATTAAAATACAAGATTGAATACATTTAATATGAACATATGTTACTTTAAATTATTAATTATCTTGTGTTTCTATTGATTCACCCTTATATGTATTGCGGATAATTATTCTATTATCACATGCACGAAGATGCGTTTATCTTGCGCGCACGTGACTGAGATTATACATTAAGTAAGTTTTATATCGCATCTCAGTTTGGAGATCCATGAAATATTGCACGTCCAGAATCAGATACATTAGATAAATTGAATAAGCTAATAATTAGCCGAGCTTAAAGGCACTAGAATGAATAGTCGAAAATTTGTATCAAGTCAGGAAACGAGAAATAAATTAAACGATTATGCTTGAGAAATATAATTTATTAAGTAATAATTTTAATACAATCTGAAGCAATTAGTTAAATGATGTATTCCACGGTCTCTCTACGAGGTGTATACAGGTTGTTATCCATTGAAAAGCAGCAGTGGGTGTACCATTCATGCTCTCGCCCTGTAGGGTGTGTTCGGGACGATCCCCTCGACCTACTTTCGCCCGGAGTCTACTGGAAATCGAAGAGGGTCAGGCTCGATGACAGGATATCCTGAGATCGTTACGTCGCGTGAGAATGCAATTTGCCGCCATCTAATTTACTGTCGTTCGTCGAGCGCACTGCGTTGTTAGCAATTCTCAAGTTCACGGGTAACAAAGACAATGGCAGGCTTCTTATCGCACCGCACGGTCGATGCCATCACGTTGCCTCTGATAACCAATTTCTTTAATACAATAATTCCCTGTGTTATGCGTGTCTCTTTCTGCTTCGTCGTCTACAGAAATTCATTTTTCTTATAAAATAATAATTATTTACTTTATATAATTATTCGTATTTTATTTTAATTCGTCGATGGAACATGATTTCTCGATGCAATGGTAAATAGAAGCGCTTACTGTACAGAAACGTGACATAGGTGTTTTAATTGCTCACCTCGACTTGTTCGCAACACGTTTTGCATTATGCATTTCCTCAATGCCAAGGTAACACGTTTCGTCTGCGATTAGGGGAACGCTGTTAATGCCACGAGCTGCTACCGAAAACGATTGACCTTACGATTTACGATACCTTGGTGCTCGCGAATAATACGTGGTTCGCGCACATGTGCAGGCATATCGTTCAATAAGATTCACGTGCACGGCTAACATGTGACCAGAGGACGTAGCCTCGGTGTCGTAAGCGAAACGTCGCGATGGAAATACGGTGCAAAGTCGCTGAGAAATCTGCTGTTGACGACGAATTTCATTTTGAAATATACAGTGCTCCTAACTTGAACAGCCTCCGATGAAAATACATATAAAAGGCGGCCCTTTTATGTAAGGCCACCTAAATATCTCTTCAGCTTATTGTCACGCAAAAAATATTTTTCTCCAAGGTCATTGTTTTCAGTTATCAAGGTCATCGGTGTTTTTTGACACAATTACATTCTTTTATTGTTGCATCGTGTGTACTTGATCGAAAAATACATTCAGATACGTATAATAACATGATTTTGAAATGATCTTGATCTTCCGGTTACGCGATGCAATAATAAAAAATTGAGTTATGTTTAAAAAAAACACACACCGATAATCTTGAGAACTCTGAGAAAAATGACTTTGGGGAAAAGATATTCTTGCCAGATATTGTCTTTTTACATCATGCACATTATATAATAAATATTTTTTGCATCACAGTAAACTGGAGATATATTTAGATGGCCCCACTTAAAAGGGCCACCCTGTATATATTTATTAAAGACATAAATTGTAGTCAAAATTCTTGATCACTAGTTAGATTGATTTACAATATGAATTAGTAAATATGGCGGTAGTTTATACTGTTGTGCAAACTTGGAAAATACGTCATTATTCTAAATAGCAGAGGCTTCCAGTTTCCACATGAATAGCCTCAAGTGTTTAGTCACAGTTAGTTGCTGTTTTGGAATAGATTAGAGTACATATATTTGTAATAATTCCACAGTTAACAATTTTACATACCTATCTTATTTTATTTATGTTATATACACTTTGCTAGGAAAAAGTAGTTTGAACTGTTCGAGGCTATTCAAGTAGCATATATAAAAAGATAGAATAGAAATTGTTATGCTTTAGAAGAATCTAAAAAAATCACAGATGTTCTGATTAATGAATTATATAAATGACAGAAGACTTTTTTCATTTTTCCTTGAAATTATTATTTAAAAATATTCCATTTAAAAGAGAATTTTATTAAAAGTAATCGTGATTTATTATGCTGTGGTAATTTGGAATATTTGTCAGACTTGTGTATATCGTTTCCTCTTTCTAGAAAAAAGCTAAGAACGTGATTAGGCATCATTTAGCGTGATTATATGTCTCAGCAGTAAATCATTTCTTTATCCAAGTACTTGTGCAAAATGTGCCTTAGTTTCCAAAGCAGACTCATAATTAAAAGAACACTCGAACGAGAGTCGATAATTGGCTACGAGTTTTATTGGTTACAGCGTTGGTAATCATTTTATTGTCCATCACCCTTGCTGAATTTTTTCGTTGCCTGCCGAATGGATAAGCCGATTCGATATCGGTTTACGATCCGTTTATCGTTATCGAGAAAAAAATTAACGCGTCTAGGCGCCGCCGTGTCGGGTTCCCTGATTTTCTTTTAACTCGTCACAGATAATAATTGAACACGTATACGTCGTTCGTTGAGAAAAATTCATTAATCGGTGAGTAATGCACGTCCCGTATAGACGCAATTACTTCTGTGTAAATATAGCATTAATTCGACTCGATTAGATTCTCTATTGACCTTCCACTCCTCTTCTATTTCCATCCGTGTTTCATTTTATAGATAATACATACATTAATCTGACTCTGCGAGCGCGTACTGATTCCATGTACTACATGCAAGAATATTTTACGATTGCCAAAAACAGAGAGTCAAAGAGGTTTCATTGAAATTAGTAATTTCGTATCTAGTCCTTGAATAAAATTTGGCACGTAAAAGAATTCGTGCAATGAAAATCAGTGAGTCTTTTGCGTTCTTTGAGTTCCATCGACATTCAAGGATTTTTTTTTTATTAATTTTATACAAAAGGTAATTCGTCGAATTAGAAGGGTTTCATCGAAATTCTTAATTCCCTATTTAGTTCTTCAACAGAATTTGATGCGTAAAAAAATTCATGCCAGCTCTTTAAGTGCGCACTGCTTCCAAAGGCATTGACGAATTTTTTTTTATTCATTTCATGACTACAAAAAATAATTAGAAAGGCATTTAATCTGTAAACGACATTTGACGAGTACGAAAATTCATACAATGTAATTCAGTTCTTTGAATACTCCAAGTACATTGAAGAATCTTTTTTATTGATTTACGATTACAAAAGTAAGGCAAATCTTCACATCGCAATTTCTATTTATTGGCTTTTTTTTGTTTTCAATTTCATAAAATTATAGAAATAATAAATTTCATAAAATCATAGAAAAATAAGCCAGTGAGTAGAAAATATGTCGTGAACAGAGTTTGGAACATTTACTTCAATTCATCGAATCAGAAAAGTTTCATTGAAATGACTAGTTCAGTTCTTGAAGAAAATTGGAGACGTAGAAAAATTTATGCAATGCAAATCACTTATGTTAGTCAAATATATCGAAGAATCTTTTTTCTTTTATTCCACAATTACAAAAAATAAAGTAAGTATCCAGTTGGAACAGTGAGTTTAATTAATCGGACCAGAAAAGTTTGACTGAAATGAATTAATTTAGTTTTTGACGAAAATTTGACGCGTAAAAAGACGAATGAAAGAATAAGGTAGAGATAAAAGTCTCCCGCGTTATGTAGATATGTGTGCGCGTGGATGTTTACGATCTTGTTTTCCTCGAAATTTTCATTTCCTTGAATAATTCGAACGACGGCGAGATAGAGGGATCACGTGGATCGGTACCCTTGAACTTGCCGGGTGCTGACGCACCGTTTCCTAACGCTAATGCGACTATTTGCGCCATGCGACTGATAACACACGATTGTCATTCACGTGCCGTTTCGTCGCCTTCGCGACCTTCACTCGCGAATCTATATTATACTTCTTTCTTTTTTGCAATTTATGCGTCTCGGGACTCGTACGATCTAATCGTCGCCACGTGGAGGAGACTTACGGAAACGTGAACCGCGGAATGTGTGGAGAAAGCAATTAAGTTCGTCCGACTAGTGAATTAATGGAACTGTAGCACGTCACAGGCTTCAATATACTTTATTAATAACTAGAAAATGAATTCATAAATAATTATAAAATAATGTAATTAGAAAATGAAAAATTATTAAAACGTATCAGACGTTACAGTTTTTCATTCTATTAATCATTAAATGTATTCTGATAAATGTAACCATCGCTAATTAATAGATCGGAGGCTATCGTGTGACGCGAAATATTAATAAATTGAGAAGCTGCACATTAAATAGAAATATGTTTTATCAGCTAAGCGTTGTAATATGCAGTTTACAGTTACATCTAATTTTCTTGTAAACGCGAATTTAATAACAGAAAATCGGTTTCGCTCAATTAAATGTTAACTGACTCCTGATATCTTTTAATAGAATGCAAGGAGTTAATATAAATGTAATTAACGAGGGTTGCTTGGTTGAGGTACGATAATTTCGACGATTACGCGAATTGAACGTAGGTGCGTGGATAACGCATATCTAGCAGTGCCAAGGACGCCGATCATCCGTGATAACGAGGTACGTTATGCGTTCGCGTGAAAACCGTGCACCCATTGTTTCGCAATTTAACAAAGGAAATCGATGAGTGTGAACTGGTTTTTATTAAAAACATACACCATGCGTTTCATGTATTCTTGTTGATCTTGTAAACATTAGAGAAGTCTCTCTTTTTTATATACTGACAGTAGGAAATAGAAACTCTCTCATTAATTTTCTTTCAATCGCCTAATATTAAGGTTTGTAGTAGCCTTTAAATAAAAATGAAAAAAGTTATTAAACATTCGTTTCATTCGCAATAATATAGAAACGGGGGGGTCCACGTGCCCGTGTATCGGTTTTATCTGGTCACGTGGAGAGAAAATCGGAAATATCGGATGCCTTTCGAGGAACTGTTGCAGCAACTTCGCCTTGTTTGCCTCCTCCCTTCTTTTTATCTCACTTTTATTTGAGTTGGGTCACGGTCATACACACGTCTTTCGCTGAAACAGCGAGATTTTCGCTTATCGTTGCTTCGATTTTGAATTCAGAACGAGATTTGCATATCTAGGATGGTTGAAAAAAAATTTAGCAGTCGATCGTATGGAAAGTTCTGCTACGCTCGTGTTAAATTTCCTATTTATACAGTTATTATAGTTGTTGAAATAAGGAGTTTGTTTACGATCTTGTTTTCCTCGAAATTTTCATTTCCTTGAATAATTCGAACGACGGCGAGATAGAGGGATCACGTGGATCGGTACCCTTGAACTTGCCGGGTGCTGACGCACCGTTTCCTAACGCTAATGCGACTATTTGCGCCATGCGACTGATAACACACGATTGTCATTCACGTGCCGTTTCGTCGCCTTCGCGACCTTCACTCGCGAATCTATATTATACTTCTTTCTTTTTTGCAATTTATGCGTCTCGGGACTCGTACGATCTAATCGTCGCCACGTGGAGGAGACTTACGGAAACGTGAACCGCGGAATGTGTGGAGAAAGCAATTAAGTTCGTCCGACTAGTGAATTAATGGAACTGTAGCACGTCACAGGCTTCAATATACTTTATTAATAACTAGAAAATGAATTCATAAATAATTATAAAATAATGTAATTAGAAAATGAAAAATTATTAAAACGTATCAGACGTTACAGTTTTTCATTCTATTAATCATTAAATGTATTCTGATAAATGTAACCATCGCTAATTAATAGATCGGAGGCTATCGTGTGACGCGAAATATTAATAAATTGAGAAGCTGCACATTAAATAGAAATATGTTTTATCAGCTAAGCGTTGTAATATGCAGTTTACAGTTACATCTAATTTTCTTGTAAACGCGAATTTAATAACAGAAAATCGGTTTCGCTCAATTAAATGTTAACTGACTCCTGATATCTTTTAATAGAATGCAAGGAGTTAATATAAATGTAATTAACGAGGGTTGCTTGGTTGAGGTACGATAATTTCGACGATTACGCGAATTGAACGTAGGTGCGTGGATAACGCATATCTAGCAGTGCCAAGGACGCCGATCATCCGTGATAACGAGGTACGTTATGCGTTCGCGTGAAAACCGTGCACCCATTGTTTCGCAATTTAACAAAGGAAATCGATGAGTGTGAACTGGTTTTTATTAAAAACATACACCATGCGTTTCATGTATTCTTGTTGATCTTGTAAACATTAGAGAAGTCTCTCTTTTTTATATACTGACAGTAGGAAATAGAAACTCTCTCATTAATTTTCTTTCAATCGCCTAATATTAAGGTTTGTAGTAGCCTTTAAATAAAAATGAAAAAAGTTATTAAACATTCGTTTCATTCGCAATAATATAGAAACGGGGGGGTCCACGTGCCCGTGTATCGGTTTTATCTGGTCACGTGGAGAGAAAATCGGAAATATCGGATGCCTTTCGAGGAACTGTTGCAGCAACTTCGCCTTGTTTGCCTCCTCCCTTCTTTTTATCTCACTTTTATTTGAGTTGGGTCACGGTCATACACACGTCTTTCGCTGAAACAGCGAGATTTTCGCTTATCGTTGCTTCGATTTTGAATTCAGAACGAGATTTGCATATCTAGGATGGTTGAAAAAAAATTTAGCAGTCGATCGTATGGAAAGTTCTGCTACGCTCGTGTTAAATTTCCTATTTATACAGTTATTATAGTTGTTGAAATTAGGAGTTATTACCAGACTGCGAATATTTATACAAATTCCTGTTTTTACAAATAAAATTAGAGAAACGAAATGCATATAAACATTTGATTTTTAAACAAAGATCTTCTCGTATAAGGAAGACTAATGTACTTCCATGAATCGATATTTTGCATTATTTCTGCCTAGTGATAACAAAGTAAAAAACGTAAAGTAGACTAGTTCCTTAAAAACAGTATAGTGACAATAGATAAGCGTCTATTATCCTTCTCACTACCAATTTTATTTGTTTATTTCATGTTTTATTTCTGTCGTAACACTGGTTGCTAAGTTTTCACTTTATTATGTGCACACCTTAGTATGTGATTTCAAGGTCTACATTGTACTTGGTTTGAAATGATCTTAATAACCACTGGGACGTGACTCTGGCATATTAACACTACTGAATTATCTCCTACTACTAAGGAGAAAAGATCTCATGGGACATATGTATATTCCAGTGGTAGTGAAAGGGTTATTCAAACTATCTTGTCGCTCAGATTTTTAAAATAAACGAGATTCTAATGTAATTAAAAAAAGTGTAAGGGCTTGAAATAGTCATCGATGATCATTCCCTGTGCATAATAATGAGAAGCAGAATAAAGTTAGTTCGGTTAGAAAGAAAAAAGTAACTTCATCAGCTACTTTAACCCTTTATCTGGCAAGCATTGAAATTTCAAATGAATAAATTCGAGAGTTATCCAAGTTGTGGAATTTCTTTCACATGCAAGCTGCTAGAAACACATGTTGCTTGAGGTCAATATTATCAGATAAAGGGTTAAGGATCAGTCGATCGCGCGAATGGTTTCGAAACTGGTTTAAGAAAGTGTAGAAAAGTGAAGGTCGCTCCCTCG
The DNA here is from genome assembly GCF_001652005.2 of Ceratina calcarata. Classification (NCBI taxonomy): domain Eukaryota; kingdom Metazoa; phylum Arthropoda; class Insecta; order Hymenoptera; family Apidae; genus Ceratina; species Ceratina calcarata. The sequence continues at coordinate 19,841 of NW_017132337.1, read as the reverse complement.
GTTTAAAGAGGAGAGTTTCTTTTTACGAGTAAGGAGACGATGCTCCCGAGATAGATCTAAAAATACTGTCGTGATGTATCTTCATCAACCTTCATCCCGAAAGGTTCCCGGTGGAGAGCCCACCCTCGCAATACATTATTAAACACGTCCGCCCCTCGTCCTCCGATGCTCCCCGCGTGACGTGACGAGAAAATCAACCGCACCGGCAATTTACCTCGCGATAAAAATTAAAGAGCTCTTTCTTCGAGTCGACTGCTCTACGTGACGGGAATGAATCATGAATATAAACAAAAAGCAGAGAAACGTGAAGAGAAGAAATTGTAGTTGACGGAACCCTCTTAATTGTCTGGAAGAGCAAGTTCAACCTTTCTGGAGAAAGGCTTTCGAAAAAATCAGATGTCAATCTTGTTAGAACCAGAGGAAAAAAAACTGGTTTAAGGAAATTGTTTAAGAAAAGCAGAGGGAGGCGTGGAGTTAAGCTCCTGAAAATTGTGGGATTTTCCCGAAAACGAGAGTGACGAGGATGATGATATAAGGGAAAGTACGTGGAAAGGTATCATTTTCACTCTCGACCTCCAGACCTCCCAATAACACGCACGTGGCAATCTGCTTCTTCTCTTCCAAGGACGAACCGCGTATTTTCACCGTCCTCGAAGAGGGTTCGCGAGATTGAAATCTGACGTGTGGCAGAAAAGAAAAATGGACCATCGAGCAAACTTGAATTTACCAAGAAGCGTGTTGTTATAAAATATAATTTCTTGAATTTCATTCTATTCATATTTTGCTTAAAACATAATTCTTCGAGGAACAATAAGTCTTTCAATTGAAATTCGAAGAATGGCGCGGTAAGAAAAATTCTGAATAAATCAGGCCAATTAAATCTCCGCATAAAAGAATTCTCGAGCATTTTTAATCGGAATTCTATCAAAACGGATCTCTGCAAGGGTCTGGCGTCGTAGGATAATTATTTCGTCCTTGTTCCGGTTAGTTAATAGGGGTCTCTCGTTTAATTACCAAATATTCCAAGCGAAAGGAGTAAGGAAAACACGGAGGAACTAAATAAAAATGCTTATGACCGAGGGTCTAATCTCGGTTTGCTTCGTTCGTCGTAGGAAATAGGGAACGAGAAAAGCCTAACGTGAATTCGAGGAGCGACGAGAAGACACGTCTGTGGCAGGCCGGAGGTCAAGGCCAAACGGATTCGTCGAGAAAGTAGCTGTTATTCATTCAGTCTTTTTCCACCGCCTTTTTAACGCGATACTCGTCGCTCAAAAATCTCTTTTAACTCCTCTTGAAACGGTAAAGAATTTTTCCTACATCCCAGATGCAAAAATAAACTGTTAGTAAAAATAAGACACGGAGACAAATCGTGAAAGTCGAACGGGAGAATTTCATTTGGATGATCCTTTGACAAACGGCTTGTCGGTTGAGAAGAAAAATTAAACGTAAGGAAAGATCAATCTTTGTTTGGGTGTAAAAGTCAAGTCAAATGGTATTCGTGATAAAGTCCTAAGGTGATATGTGGGATGATTTCATCAAATTTCTACAAAACTTCCCTCGGTGGGTCTCAGAGCAATTTCTAACAAATCCCTGATGGTGTCAGTAACGATTTAATAAAAAAAAAAAAAAAAATACAGAAGGGACTTACACTTTTAGGAAAATAATCTCTCAAAGCTAAAAGTCGTAATGGCTCGTAGTTCTCGAAAACGATATTGATAAGCAATGCGCATTGTGTGAGGGTTAAAATAAATTCGAGCAAGGAACTGATTCGCGTTCTGTTTAAATAATTGAAGCCGCAGTTGGAAATAACGGTTAATTATGCACGCGGTTCAAGGGGTGCGGTACGTCTTTTCTCAAGGGTTGATCGAAAGGTCAGATCTGCGAATGACGTATGAACCTGACGAGATATTTTTGTCCGCGCCGGCCTTGAAAATTTTTAAGACGCGAGCCTTCTGCGTCAATGAAAGCAACCCCTTGGATTATTCAAAGGATTCTCGTTAAGACGACTTCAACCGTGGCATCGTCTTATCGATTAACTATTTTTTATCTCTGTACCGATAGTTTCACAAAATCGATGGTACATAATAAATGTCCCAATTGCTGTTCATTAGCTTATGATCCCATCTAAAAGAATAATAGAAAAAAAGTTAGAAATTGTTGAGTGAATAAAAATCGAGTCATTTACTATAATTCTTCTTATTGTCTTCTGTAACTATTCTTAAAAAGAAGTCACGTAATTTTAAGCATTATGCTTGTATTTTATCTTTTGCAATCACTTCTAAATTTTAGTCCATTTCTCTCTGTATTATATTTATATTTTTTTTTTGCAATCTCTTCTAACTTTTAATTGATTTCCCTCTGTGGAAACTCGAGTTCCTTTTAGTTATGCTACAACTTCAAACGATTAAAGCAATCGAAATGTACCTAAACACGTGGATCCTGCATCATCTGTAAATAATATCCTTCTATCATTTGCAAAATCAGAGTAATAGAATTATCCAATTACACTGGCTCGTCTTAAAAGCGATTGATATTTCGAGCACGTAGCACGAGATGAGACGTTGCGAGGATCTTCTAAATGGATTTCAAATTGCAACCCTTTAACTCCTCGAACGTCTTATATTTGAAGCTTTGGAAATCTACATTCAGCTGTGATTCATTTACTAGCGAAACGAAAAGTAGAGTGGCTCTTTGCCGGCTGGCGGCCTGTTGAGAAGACGCGAAATTAAATGGGGTAGCAGGTTGCATTAAAGGGGAAAGTCCTGACTCCAGCATCGAGCGTTCGTTCCCTTTTTAATAACAGGACTCTTAATTAATTTCGTGCAATCACCCAATTCTGACGTTTGATTCATCTCCAGCCGGAGATACTCTGATTCCAAAATAAATTTCTGAATTACATTAATTAAAATATTTTCCAAAATTACATTTATAAAAATTATTGATTATAATATTGATTTTGATATTGATTGATAATACCTTCTATAAATAGTTCTGCTTTATTAAAGCGAGAATGGTCAATAGTTTCAGAGTTAAAAGTCAATGAGAAGTATATTGTACGTTGATTTAAAATAGTGACAACCGCGTGGCAATATCGTTTTATACGAGGATTGATTAATTAGCAGCGCGTGTGACAAATGCTGCAAATAGCCCGGTGGGCGTAGTGGACGTCGCTTTTAACAAATGATTTTTCATCCTTCACATTAAAATTAACATTTCCACTTGTTAATCCCTGTTTTAATGAGTCAAAATTATTTTCGGAAATATCTTGATACAATTTTTTTTCCCTATTTTTCACGTCAATGATTATTACATTCTTATCGCACGAGTGGTTTTATTAACGATCTATCTATTCTAATTTCTCTGTTCTGGCCGAGCTACTCATTGCGGGGTCAAAGGTTGAGCTTTAATTGAATTGGGGAAACTGGCGCAGCACACAGGCAGCGTACGTTTCGACGTAGCCGTGTAAATAGCTGCCTGTTGCTGCGCTGGAGGGGTTGGAAAATGTGGTAGGTCGTTGCTAGCTGGGTTGTGCACCCCGCTCAGCAGGCTGCATCGATCCGCTCGGCTCCCATCCGGTGCAACAACCCACGCGTACGGACTGACCCCGGACGTCCTTGTAGCTTCGCGGAAGGATATGGACTTTCTGAACCGCGACATTTCCAACGAGAGAGACCGACGCCCCGCGTCGATACGTTTCCACCACCGGATGTCCCGTCGACCGAAAGTCGTTAGCAAGAATTTGTCTTTCGGCGAATTTCGGTGGATTTTTGCCTCGTTTCCAGGACGGTCTTCCATCGCTTCTCCAGGGACAGTTTTCACTCCCGTTCACAAGCGTTTCAAAATATTTCCGTATTAATTATAATGCATATTTGAAGTTTAGTTTTGTTTAAATGTATTTGGTAATTTTTGTAAGGAAACTAAATCAAAACTACGTTTATTAATAATCCGGATTTTTAAACGTAGCGAAGTTGCAAATGACACGAATTGACTACATTGAATTTGAGTCCTAAGCTTTCCAACGGAAAAGTCGTGCGTCAAACAGATGGCATCCATTCGTGCCTTGTTGATTGTACGCTTCCTATGTACCTCTTACATTTTTATGTATTTAGGAGAACGTTGCTCGCGATTCCTAGAAGATTACTTTTAAGTAACGATCTACTTTGATGATTTCCTGGAAGTTGACAATAGCAATTATTGTTCGAAACGTTAAACTGATACCGTCTCGTATTCTCGTTCGTAGTAGAGGATCACTGAGTCGCAACTACCACTTAACAATCGAGAGATGAATTTAACCATTTATGGATGTAAAAAAACGTTTATTCCCGGTATTATTTTAAAAAATTAATTATTAATAAATTGCATAAATTTCATCGTACCGTCGCTTTGACTCACCCAATGCTGGGTGTTTAATTAAAATTTGTACGCACACGTCGTACTTTGATACCTGTTAAATAACTTGCAACGTAACTGTGACAAAAGGAAAATCTGACAAGCGAAATGAAATGTGGAACGCGAAATACCTGTCAACAATATTTTTTTATTCTAGTACTTTGTAATCATTTTCAAAAAAATTGTTAATCATTTATGGATCGCGGAACTCGCCAATGAGAAAGCAACTGCTAACCGGCGCTTTGATCGAATTGTACCTACGATACACGTGACACTTGTATAACCTGGATATGTCAAAGGTTACGCACCGTTCTAAACATGGACGTCACAGCAAGGATACGAACAGTCGTTGAAATCAAGTGATAGTAACAATTTTCTTTATAATCGTTCGTCTAACAAAAGCGAAATTTTCCAAATTCTATTCATTAACATTTTTTCATTGTACGAAAACTTAATTATTTCGGGAATGTATTTTTAACATCGTAATAGGAAAGTATTTCACAAAGGAATCTCAAGGGAACATGCGACAAGTTGCTCTTTCAATGTCCTTATGCAACTTACCCAGGAATTCCTTTGGTTATAAACGAGCTCTCGTGCACAGGCAACGCGTCCTGGAATATGTCGAAGGGAATTACCGTATCAAATGTTAGAGCTTATCGTTATAAGTGACCTCAGCGTGACTCTTTATTATAAAATTCTTGCTCAACTTCTCTTATTATAAAATTCTTCCCCGAATTACGCGATACAAATTCCAGCATGATAACACGAACAAATCCAGCGTTTTCTTGGTTTTTTTATCTAACAATTATTTATGAATTATTACGGGACGTAGTCTGATAACATAAGTCTGAATTAGCGTAAATTAGGATAACATGGGAATGAGTTTAGGGTCTCGCAGTGTCGCGATGAAATCATCCGGGAATCAGTAGTGGAAGGAGGAAGACGAGAGAAATCTTAGTCACCCGCAGATTATTCATGGCAAACCGGCACGGTTACAAGAATATCAGTGTTAATCGGGGTTAATATCCAGTTTCCGGTGAGGCGAACGTATCAAGGCGATCGACGTATTGTTCTCCGGCTCTGCGAACTAGAAGAGTCACACACATTCTATATCGCATTTTTTATTTAAATATAAAATCTCCCGAGGAAATTCATAAATCAGCTATGGAGTTCTATGAAAGCAAATGCATTTCAGATAAAAAATTGTTTTGCATATTCATTCAGCCTTCGAAGTTCCATGTATTCGTAAAATTCTAATATTTATCATGCGATTATTTAATCGTCGAAAGGAGTCGTTTGTCACATTGTACTCTCGGTGTGTTTAAGTTCATTGAATGAAGCCTAAATTTACGTAGACGTGTGGACAGATAGACATGCATAGCGCGGTTTGGTAGCCTCAAGCCACTCGCCAATTGTGAGAAGTAGAAGAATCGTGTCAAGGTTCGGCGTCTAGTGCCTGGCGTTAAACTGGCATTAAGTTCGCGTAGGATGCAGTCTTGTAGAGACACAGGTGCTGCACGCTCGACGATAATTTATCGCAAATAGGAGAGCCAGCGCGATGATCCGCGAAATTAGTTGGATCGTCCCAGTTTCGCGAACGACTGACACATCATCGCGTGCTTCGGATTCTTAGTACACTCTCGCTCATAACTCTTGGGGCATTATCGTGAACCAGAGGCATTGGAACATTGTAATAGCACGGATGAACAAATGAAAATTTGAATGTTTCATTTATGCATACAGAGTGTCCTAAAATTCGTGGAACATTTTTTAATGGGAGGTACCTGAGGTGATTTTTTTACAAAGGAAAATATTGTTCAAAATCACCTCGGGAACGTCTCATTAAAAAATACACCACGAGTTCTGGGACACCTTGTATAAACCTCAACTGTTTTAATCAGGGAATCTTTAAAACTGTTCAGGATTTGTTATACAGGGTGAGTGTGTTAACATGTCGACTTTGAATATCTCTTAAGAATTTTTAAACAAATGTTGCATGGCTTTCATGCGGTGATCTGTTTTTTATTTCTTTGCTTCTTCGCTTTGCTTTTTTATCGAGGTATGAAAACCACCTTCAATTTTTTAAATAAAATGTTTAATATTCTTCGTCGGATTTCAATAAAGCATCAAATTCTGGGTATATCAATAAGAGCTTAAAATGAATAATTATTATAAAATATTTGTAAAACTAATTGTATTCCAATGGTTGTTCTTTACGATCTCTGGAAACCATGGAACATCGTTATGAAAATTTTTATTATGCACGAATTATTTGAAGCATTGTTACGAGACTCACCGTGTGTAATAGCTACAAGTTTGTAATTAAGATAGTCCCTGATTTGGAATATTTGTCAAACTTTGCCAGACAATGAGCACTGGTAAGTGTCATAGAACTTCCCTTCGCGCTGTCCATTAGAGCGGCGTTCTAGATTAATGCTGTATGCCAGACCGAGCACGTGGCCTCTACGTATACAATATCGAAGTTTAGTCCAGCGCGGACCTTGGCACCGTTCCGGGCGGTTAGGGTGACGAGGCTGAAGCGGCGGCCAGGCAAGAACGCCGCCTAAGGTCTCACAATTAGTTAATAATTCCGGTAATTTCTTGTCGACCGGCTAATTGAAACGGGCCGATCGGAACAAAAGTTTGAGGCACTTACGCAGGCTCGCGTCGTCGTCCACGCGTCCAAGTATCTCCAATTGTCGTCGCCTAAATGGAAATATTGCGATTACAGGCTTATTGTCCGGCCGGCTGCTTTTGTGCTGGTCGTTATCCCATTTTTTCCTTGCTCTTGTTACCGGGGGCTTGGCATTGTGAACGTTTGTGTGTCAAGAACGCTATTATTACATCGCGTGGAAGTAGGAGGAATTCAATTAGCGATTCATGTCGCGAATAAAAATCGGCAAAAATCCTGTTCAGGCGCGGGATCCTTGGACTTGGAAGACCTTAATTAATTAGTCGAGATATTATAAACAGGAAAAGCCTGCGCCTCGTTCTTCGTAAAGTGCAGCACCCTTGGCTGAGAATTACTGCTCGGCGCGGCGCAGCTTTTAGGAATATTCGCTGGTTGGCTGACTAGTTGCAAGGGTTAATGGTTTAATTAATTTTGCGCCGCTTTCGCCTTTGTAAGTCGATTAACCGCGCCACTTTCGTCTTTCCAAACGGTGCCCCGGCATGAAGGAACGAAGAATTTGATCTAGCGTCGTCTTTAATCATCGCGCTCGCTCTAGAGATTTCATTTTGCTACATTTTTATCAATATTATTTGATATATTTCCGTTGTAATGTAAAATTTTTGATAAATTCATAATATAATGTCAATTATCATTTAAAGTATGTAATATTGCCTTTCTCAGTTTTACAATTTTTGTAAATAATACAATTAAAAGTCACGCCTGCTCTAAAGAGCTTATTTCACATTTTTATGAATTTTTTATGAAATGCTTATATGATGACTCGATAACTAGAACGAAAACATGCATTTGTCAGTCTGACAATGTTTGTAAATGACATAATCTCTGATCGAGTATTTTACGACACGAAAGAATGTTAATGAGGCTTGCGTAGGGCATACGAAGTTATTCTCTGCAAGCTGCAAGATACCGATCGGTTTTCCATCAAACGGGAGATCACCTGTTTGCTTCGTATGACGATCATCTGGTATGCGAGGGATCGAGGTGGTTCGTTTTGAACGAAGGACGATTTCACCTCCTTTCGTCACTCTTAAGATAGTCCGGGCGCAGAAGGTAGGCAGGACCTTGGAAAGGGGGTCGCACCTGCGTCTTACCGTTCCTCGTGGTCTCCAGAGGTGGAGACCAACCTCGAAAGCCTAAAGTGATACTTACGTATGCGCATTTCCTTTATTTCACTCTCCTTGATTAACAGACTGTGGGCTCTTATGTAAACTAAAACATTTGTGCCAGTTAATTAAATAAGAGCGTGCACAGGTAATATGACGTCTTTTGTTATGTACAGTTTGGGACAATAATTCTCGTTCCGGTATTCATCCCTTAAGAGGATAAGACCTGAAGAGATTAATAAATTTATACCGCATTTTTTCAATACTGACGTTGATTTTGTTGAATCTTGATGTTTAATAATAATGCCTAATAACCATATAAATGTATATAAAAAATAAACAAGTATTTATTGCATAAAAAATAAACAAGTATTTATTTTTTATATACAAGGAACATATTTATTCACATGGAATGTGTAGGTATAATTACAAAGCATCTAATGTCTTTGAAACACATGGATATAAGTAATACCCTGAAGGCTATACACATTAAGGAGCAAACTAAATCTGCATTCCTTTTACCCTCTTTTTATAATAAGAATCATGTAAACGCCAGATGGTACATTTAGAAAATGAGACATAGATTTATTACCATGTTCGAGTTTTGTCCCCATAGGGAAATTAACACAATCGACGACAGATCAAGAATCATTGAACCTTAATTCGATATTTTATATTGTTTGACGGTTCATACTTTCTTTGATTTAATGTTCAGATTTGTAATCTCGATCTCTCACCTGGATAAATTTAAATAGAAAGATTTATTGTACGAAAATCTGTGGGAGTGATGCATGCGTTTAATTACACCGTAACTCGCAACTTCTATACCGCGTTCCTCTTTACTGTTACACTTGAGTGCTCGCCCATAAATAATTGTCGCGAATGGAGGGTAATCGGTCCGCGGCGAGCCATTTGTCTATGTTAAGTCAGAGAACGGGGAAACGAGTGAGGAGACGTTTCGCACGTTCATTGAGCGATTAATTTTTTAACCGCAGAGGGACACCTCCGAGGTATCAGGGAAACGTGCCATTAAAACGAGATTAACAGAAACTATTTTTAACTGAACGGGGTTTAAAAATGTATAATGAATAGCTTACCGGGGATACTGTTAAAAATCATGTTGATACATGACTGAAAATGTAAAAGTCCAGTACGCAATTTCTTTTATTTTAAGGATGTATAGGCTATATACTTAAACAATGAATTTGTTATTATAGATTCCTATTACTATTAAAAAGCTACCTTCATAATTTTAAATCAATTCATGGGTTTTTTAAAAAATTATAGTGACTTAATATTTGCATGTACTCTTATGGTAATCAGCAGTAACCCAAAGAAA
>NW_017132337.1:2059-9425 GCF_001652005.2 Ceratina calcarata | reverse complement strand
AAAAAAAAAATTTTCAAGGGTTACCCCTTAAGATTTCGCGAGATTTTCGTTTTTTCCAATACTGTTTTTTCGTTTTATTCAACATTAAAGATCAATACATCGAATTTACTATTGTCATTGCAAAATGAAATTTCTGAATTGTTTACACTTTTATATAAATGCATAAAATCTTCAGTTAAATAACTGGACCGTAATTTGAGTGCTTGTATCAGACTTCGCGTCGCGGTACAGTTATTCTCTAATGATCAGGGATTACGTGGTTTGAACGGGAAAGAGGCAGCGGCGAGAATAACTGTGGCCCCGTGGCCGGTGTTTTTTTTCTGGCACGTGGAGGGCTGCTCGCCTCCTTTGGCTTTGTCCAACGGGGAGACCGAAGTGTGAATACAACGCGTGGAATACATTGAATAAAAAAGCGAGCAGGTGGTTGGATTGGGACACGGGCAACAGCGGTTGCTCCCGTAACACCTGCCACGGAGAAATGCTTTTTATGAGATATCAAACTCGTGCCCAACATCTTGCCTCAGCGCGATCCTGCTCAGAATCGATCTGCTCTTCGTAGCAAAAAACAGAACTCAGGGTAGGGGAATTGTATATCATGAGGGTACTCGAGTGTTCTGTATATAGAAATTTAAAAAGTACTTTGACATTTCGTATTATAGTTTTTATCATAATCATAGTTTAAACTTTCAATCGACTTTCTGGTTGAATTAATAACGAGAGTCCAGTTTGGTAAATGATGCACGTCGCATGATTTACGGCCGGAAGTATCACTTAGTGAAGTACACGGTTGATCGGCCGACTTGTACGGATAATTGGGCCCTGATAATACTGTCCGATTTTATTTATGTATGCGCATGTAGCCGTCGTCGCAGATGTTTGTAACCCAATGTAAAACCGATGACCTACATTACAATCCACATACGCACTTCTGTACCGATCATTAAACGAAGCTGTCGAACGCCAAGCGTCTCCCCTTAATTATTCAAATTTCGAATTAGAAGTGGATTACTTCGATAGAAATTATTAATTAAGCACGAGTGACCATACAACATACATTATTGAATTCACATGTGAATATTTGATCAAGTATGCAGATTAGATTCGACTGACTGAATAGTGAAAAGGACAAGATTAGATGAGTCATAATTTCACTTGAACGTTCTATTGAATACTCTGTATGGCGACGTTCGAGCTTTCGGTATCTCCAAATAAACTGGGTGGCTTTGATCGTCGAGGTAAATTCCAATATCTGAAAAGCGTCGATTTCGGTTGGGCAGTCAGGGAGAGGTTTAATTACGTGCCATTCACGCGCCAAACGCAGAGCTGGTACTCGAGCATCGATGCTACGTTTTGAAAATATCAAACGCCGTTTTCCCTGTTCGTCAGCTTTTTCGAAATTAACTAAGTATCTGAGGTAATGAATTCATTTCATGATGATAGTTTAATCACTTGGAATCGAGTTTGCTATGAATTATTTGGTAGAAATAGTGTTAATTTTCTTAGTTTTAAGAGAATTTACGGTGTTGTTGAACAAATAATTTCCCACCTTGTCTTGTCTTTTAAAATTAACTTGTCCATTTAATTAAAGAAAAACGACTAGACTAATGGTAAGAATTTTAAGCGAAAATTTCAAGAGGTGTCTTTTCACATAATATTAAATTGTGTGTCTGAAAATAAATTGCAGTTCAAAGGATTAAACGATAATTATATTTAAGTGAAACATACATCTGTTACGTTTGAAGAAAATGTGTTTCCACCAGTCTGATATTTAAAGATTGCAAATATTTATGAAACACAGGAAAATTGTTTCGTTTGATGATTTTGGACACGAGTCGGATCAGGCGGTACACACATGTACCTACATCATAGGTTTACGCACGGCGCGTGTGACCTACATAGAGGCAGTAAAATGTGTTCTCGACGGTCATGTGCCAAACGCAGGATTCGGGGTGTCCGTCTGGCGTGACGACCCAGAAAATCGGCGCGCTGTGCCGCGTTGCGTTGTTCGTGAAACACCTGGCCGGCTGCTTTCCTGACGGCCGTGCGTGCGCGTTTCACGTGACCCTCGGCCGGGCCTTGAGCAAATACACGAATTATATTAAAAATGAAACGCTTAATCCGCCGGCCGAGATAACAGCCGGTCGGTACATCCGTTTCGGAAACACTCTTTCCTGTGTTCCGATCCAATTGTTCGTTTCCGCCGTCGGACTCTTTCGCCTCCCCTCCGGGGAACGTTCCCTTTTAGTGCATATCCGGTGATTAAGTAAATCAAAAATTGATTTTGAAAATGTTCACGGATTTTTTCTTATTAAATATGTGGAGAGGAAATGATGAATTAAAAAAAATAGTAATTTAATTTATAAACGTTTTGGACACCGAGCAACGACCTCGAATGTCGGGCAGGTGGCCGACCCGGTGTCCCGAAAAACGAAGACGTCCAATCACTACCTTGGCCGGTAGTATTGGGTTCGACCCGGTCGAGACTCTCGCTTTCGACTTTCCAAGACGGTTGTGAAAACATCAAATCGGGATTCTAGGGCGAAACTACTTGACATGATTTTCACTCTACATATTCGGCACCGTAAAATACTTCTCGTATAAGCATGTACATTCATCAAGCATGAGATTCATGGAAAGTATACATACATACATAGCATGCGCTTTGTGTATCATAAGGGTATCCTCATTCCCTTGACCTATCACAACTATGACTCTACTCTCGTTAAATCTAAATTAAGCAAACTAGAAATCAGAAGGAAAGCCTTAGGTATTTCTCTAGCATATAAAATTATAGTCTCGTACTATGCCTTCAATTGCTAAATCCAAAATTAGTCTTAAAAAAATACGAATTATTTGCTGTTGAACCAATTCATGTCAATTTTGGATACTCTGTGGCGGATATTTTCTCCAGACCTATGCTGAATACCAAGTATGTCAATTACCTTTCTCTCTAAATGAATCATATTTGACATGACTTCATCTACAATTGTACTATATTACTCAGTTATTATTATTTTTCTTGTTATGTTTTATATTTAATTTTCATTTTGTTTTATAACTTGATACCAATTGGTTTTACAAAAATTCTATATAACTAAATAAATAAAACTGAAGTATATTCGAACAAAAATGGCTCGCAGATGATTATTAGTGGTTTGTTGGCAACACGAAGGATATGTATTATTAAGTAGATGCCAATCATCGTTTGCGAACTCGTTGGACTAACCCTTGGTTGCGGACCCCTACCCTATGGCATTCTTATTCCTTTTTGAATGGTGGACCACCCGAAAGCGGTGCACCCATCCGAGTAGACAGGGGTAACTCGAGATCGCAGGATGTTCATGCTGGTACCCAATGTCAGGGTTTTTTATTTACCAGACGAGTCTAGACTCCTTCAGGACGAATCCCCTCCGTCTCGAGCGCACCGTTTCTTAATCATTCAACAAAGGAGTCAATCGGTCTATAAAAGGTTGACGACAGATTTTCGCCAACTTGCTATTAGTTCGTTTCGCCAATCACGTTTTCTATGCCATTGGTTTTTTTACGGCTTTTTTCAAAGGGCAATCGTTAGCGTCAAGGCCAATTATTTATTCGACGCGTCCACTTTCTTTTCAGTGCCATTGAATTTCCATAAACGAGTTACCCGACTGATTCAAACGCGACGCCTACGCCGGCGAAGGCGTCTCTTCCGTTTTGTATTCGATGCGCGGAGCCAATTATCGGAAGAGTTTCCACGATGTTCCCTGGATACTCGACCTTGCACGAATGAATAGTCCCTTGACGATACGATTAGAACGTTCCCAATGAAGAGAATCAATCGCACAACCGATTTTCTCAAGTCCCCTCAAGGTTTTCGAAATACAATTTTATAGTAAGATTTGTTACTTATGTTGCGAAGTCGAACGACGAGTGTAAGAGATCCTCCTATCCGGATGTGGTCAAATTCATACATGGTCCCGATGGGTAGTTATATGTCCGGAGATTACGGTATATCTGGCTGATTCAAGTGAACCTTCCTACGTGTATCGATCCGTGATGCGTTCTTGACTCCGTTATTTTCCATAACGAGGGCTCCAGTTTATTCTGGTAGTCGATCAACAGGTTGGGCCATCTCGTTGTTAGAGCGGCGACGTCGTCGTCGTCGCGTAGTTGGGGAAAGGGCAATGTGGCCTATGGCGTTCGTGTAACCGCGAAAGAGGGTTAGACAAAGCCGGCTCTCGCAAGGGCAAGCAGGGGCGGTGGTGCAGAAGCGGAAAGCGGGTTGGTTTCTGACGTCAAGATGACGCAATGCCGGTGCAACCCCTCTCGCATCGGTCGCCCTACCGCCGACATTGACACTGCTCGAGGCATCGATCTGTCCTCGAACGAGGTGAGAGCCGGCGCTGCCGAGGGTCACCGCGACCGTTTCGTCGCAAGTTGCTTGATCGGAGGTCATCGCAGTGATTTACCTCCACCGTCCTATTAAATGGAACGGCTGTCCATCCGGTGATGGTTCGCCGATCGATGGGTCTCGTCTATATTCGTCACGCTCTGTGCCATATCCCAATTTTACTGCTCCAAGTTCATTCACCGAAAAATTAATAATCATTACTGTTGAATCAATTTTATTTATGCAATATTAATCAGAGTACATAATGGAACTGACATCAGTATGTAGCATATGACCGATGCAACTGTTATCCTTTAGAGATATACATACACAGGTCATGTGTTATTAAAACTGAATCTTAGAAGTAATTGAAAATGCAATATTTGTATCATTTGCAATTTTTAATTCGATGATTCTTTTGTTACAGGTAAGTCGATTTTCATGGGCATCTCTGCTAAACTGTAAGTTATTCATAAATGAATTTCTTCATATTAAATTAAATCAATTATTATGAAATTTGTTAATCGGAGATAAAAGTAGATTTTTATTTCTTTGTTTCTTGAGGGTAAACAGAAATCAAGTTTTGAGATTACGATCCACTCTAGACTAGATCCAATGTAGTACATTGTTATATGCACCATCTCATGCAATGATGCCATAGGTTGCAATATTGTGGAAAAAGACACAGTGCATTTGTAGTCAAAATTCTTGCTAATTTTCGAAAAATGAAGAGCAATTTGCACAAGTATTTTGTAAATAGTACAATTAATAGTAATTATGGTTTGAAATGTTTGGAAGTGCAACCATTGAACATTGTAAAACTTGTTTTGCTATCAATTTTTGAAATTGATCAAGTTTTTTCTGAACGAGGTTTAACCGCGAATGTCGAGGACGATCAGGCGTAAAATTCCGTTGTTACTAGCACCCGGAATGATTTACGTTCTCAGTTCTATTACTGGAACACCGATCGATTCATTGACGCCAGTAACGAGAATATAAAACGGACGATTGTATTTAGAAACTTGAACCTGTTAATGTCGAGGGTAAATAGAGTCGAGGGAGACGGGTTCAATTTGCCACTCCTCCCCCTCGCGATTCGTTAGAGCTGGCAGCGTCTATTAATACTTTGGTAAATCCATTAATTCTTTCCACAGATTCATTAATCTTTTTTCAAACGCAAGGACTTGCAGTTCTGTGCTAATTGCCTTGCTCGTTTATTTTCATTTCCATTTGATTGACCGCGGATCAAATTCAAGGCTTGTTATGCCAATTATATTAATTACAAAAAGTGTGCACGGATCCTACGTACGTATTGGTGTATTTGCCTAATAGATTTATCGGTGCATCGGCATTTGTAACAGTTAGCAATTCTCCTCGAGAAAAATGCAATTTTCTAAATGGATCTGTTTTTCTATAATAGTTACTATAATCTATTCAGATTATCTTGGTAAAGCGATACGAAGATAAATTCTGACGTTTCCCACGTTGCATGTATTTATACGTTGTGACATTAGCGGTATTACTGGACGGACGGAAATACGACACTATTATTAAGCAGCCCAGATTTTGCATACTATGAAATCGTTCAACTATTAATGAACGCTGATAATTATAACCAACCTATCACCTTTTCCGGTGAATCCCCCAGACGATAACCAGAATTCTGTGGGGGTGCAGATAATCTTTTAAATACTATCAAAGAATGAAGCTGGGAAATTCTATCGATAAACTTACAGTACAGAGAATTACAAAAAGTGCAAGTAAAAAAAAAGTTTAGGTGTCTGTTAATAACTGAATGAAACGAAACCTTGATAATAGTTTTAATGGTGTCAATAATAGAATAGTTTTCAAGGGATCTGTAATAAAATGTGTTATTAAATATTCGCTGATAGTTTCCTATTTATCATTTTAACGGGTGGACGGGTGTACAGAAGTTAGGGGATGCAACGCGTTGCATGGCAATCGCGCGAGCACGTGCCAAGGTCAGCTCACCGTTGAACGGGGTTTAAGGTCAGAAGGGGAGCGTCTCCTCTTCAAGGATACCAGTAAGAAACTCGGGAAGAACACCGTGACCAGATAACGAGCGCCTCGTCTCGTTTTACTGCGGGAAAAAGTTTACACTGTTTAAACTTTAAAACGCTAGACACCTCGGAAATTTACTTTCCCCTTGTTCTGCGGTTTCCAGGATGTTAAATGAATATTGCTTTTATTTCGAACGTATCCGAGTTAAAAAGCTTTTTATTATTGCGCTAACGTAATATTTAATGAATGCAAATATGAGATCGTTCGACTGTTATATTTCATTGCATGTACTTCGTGTTTTCATTTAGTATTTTATCAGGTTTGCCTGAACGTTTTGTCGTTGGAATGTTTGATTCAGTATATTTTTGGAATCCTAAAAATTTCGAGACGGAAGAATTATCGCGGTATCGATTTCGATCGCAAGACGACGGAGTCGTTATTTTAGTAGTCCTACGCATGGTTTCAGATGCAAGGGTTTGTTCTTTTTTTTTTATAAAGATCGACGTAGGCGTCGCCGCATAGGGAACATTAATTTAGCTATTGATAAACCACTCGCGACCTTGGCCTTGCTCGTCACAAGCCGTTCGCATTCGATCAGAATGATTCACACGTGTTCTCGGACCTTCTAGTATTTTTAGATCCGATACGGATCGACTTTTTTATATAGATCATGCAAATTCAATTGAGGAATTCGGTAACGTACGAAGTATCTTTTATTGTACAGATCTTTATTTCATTGTCAGTGACACAATTCTGTATAACTCCTTCCATATCCTCATCCTATGTGTTTCTATAGACCTTTATAAATTATTGTAGATAAATTCTGTATACAGATTCAGATATGTATTTATTGTTGCCTTTCAGTTTACAATTATTCTTACCTTATTATTTACATTTCGTTCAGTTCTTATTATACATATAATATATAATTCACTTTACTATTTTACTACCTCTCTTCCATCTTCTCTTCCAGGA
>NW_017132337.1:0-1336 GCF_001652005.2 Ceratina calcarata | reverse complement strand
ATTTAAGTCGTCTGTAGTTATTAATTATGAATGTGTATAGAAAGTACGATCAATTCTCAACCTTGTAAGCATCACTGATCTATCCTATTGAATAGGATTGATAGATTATCTTCGAGGCACTTGTGTATTTTATAAATGTTCGATAGAGGCATACCATGTCCAGGGGTAATTTTCCCTGAACCTTTCTCTTTCAGATATATTTTTTATATTTAGAAGTATTTGTGAAAAATAAGGATTTGTTGGAAATCATGATTAGACGACGGATTTTTGTGCAAAATAGTACATTTGTGATATCAATTTAAAAAATGAAGTCTGAATTCTCCCTTTCACAGCTCAGTCCTTTGTCCAGCTTTAATTTAAGTCGTACTTAAGACAGGTCGATGGCCAATGGAAATGTTCGACGTTGAGAGTGTCCGAAGAAGATGAAACGGGAGCAAGGATCCCATACGGATTGGCATGAACGTTATTTAGCAATGAGTGCATCGGGTGCAACGGCCGGCCGTGCATCCAGACTGCAGACGTCCAATAAAAATATCTTAGCCCGGTCCCTCTCTCTTAAAACGCCGTCTACCCTCATTCATCGCCAAATTATTTTTATTGTTGGATAACCGAGCCGGGAGCGTTGCTCGTTAGCCCACAGTTGCATTCTTCGCGAATTAACCTAACGAAAGTATCCTCGTCGAACCCTTTTGTCGTCTTATCATTCTCAGTTTGTCTTAACTAATCATCTGCCACGATACGTAACTGGCAGTCGCTTGAACCTTATTTCTTTCCTTCATACGCTCATAAGACGTATGCTCAACATTGTGTACAATTTGCGTCTCATTTTAAATTATTGAGACATTCCATATTCGAATCGTGGAAGTGATACCATTCTTATGTAACAACTTAATTGCACTCATCTCGGGAGAATTGCAGCAGCGTCTCGAGGGGAGTGAAATTTTAATTTACCAGCCACGTGCTGGCGCGTGAAACAGCAAATCACTGCCGCGCCGTAATAAATCCGACACGCGCTTTCTTCTCCGACCGATTTCCCGTGGTAACACGCCTTGCACCAGGCAATTTCACCGAACTTAACTTCTGTCACGGCTTCGCCCAATTTTGGACCATCGCTCGTATGTCTAAATCATTTTTACGAGCAATCCTGGTAAAAAAAAATGACAAAAGGGTCGATTTATATAATTGAGCCAAAACCAATTATGATATCAATACTTGGTTTATTGTCAATGATCAAGGAATATACTGAGTGTTATTTTAGTAATGAGTATGGGAATCAGTCAAACCAGTCTTTTCAATTATTGTCTTTACTCTATTTCATTTATTTTATTTTGTTATT
>NW_017132336.1:0-482 GCF_001652005.2 Ceratina calcarata | reverse complement strand
TAGCCAATACATCCTTAAGATTTCAACATCATTTCATTAAATATTTGTTCATAATATTCTATCAATTATTAATAATGGCTAAGAGAAATTGTAGTTTTTCATTGTTCGTTCAACACATTTTCCTCTGTAAGTAAATGTTCAGACCGATTCGAGGAACGGTGAACGGAAGTCGACGGAGCCGGAAGTTTGGCAATAACGCGGATTTTCGTTCAGATTAGATTCCAGATTCGATTTCTCGAATTTGTACACTGCGCTGTACCGTCGATTCCTAAGATAGAATTCCAGAATTCCTGGAACGTGATTTCCTTTACGCCAGGAAGTTGTACCAGCAATAATCATTCCCTATGCCATCTACTAATAATAAAACAAAACCCTTCGCATCACAGTAATTCTCTGTACTAAAAGAAAACAACTGGAGTGCTATTTTACTTGTTTTACAGGAAATGTTTTTTTTTTTGTGTGAAAAAGAATTAAATTAAATC
>NW_017132335.1:0-482 GCF_001652005.2 Ceratina calcarata | reverse complement strand
TTCTAAAGTGCATAAACTTTTGGGATTGACTGTATAGCCAATACATCCTTAAACTCGTCGTAGCTTTTCGCTGACGTAAATACACGGTTAATGCAAAAAGAAAACAATTCTTTTCTCCCTTCTTCGTGACCCGAGAGACCGATATTTCGAGCTAATGATTAAAGTAACGAAGGCTGGCATTGCACGAATTTATTTTATGATAAGAATACCGAGTTCACTCCAAGACCCGCGTATTTCGCTAATTACTTATTATATAAACGATTTCTTTTCGTGCCACGGACTTCAGACCGCGAGGTAAAGAGAGAAAGGAAAAGAGAAGAAACAGAGAAATAACATTAAATCTAAATTAATACGCAGGTGTCCATCACATATGGAATTCATGAGATTTCTCTAATAATAAGTTAGAGAAATAATAATTTCAACCTGATCTGAGTAAAAATTTATTTTGTATTTATATTTGAACTAATTTAAGTTCCATTTTG
>NW_017132334.1:0-482 GCF_001652005.2 Ceratina calcarata | reverse complement strand
GTACAAAAGATGTGAAAACCTGCTAATGCCACTATTTGTGTACAAATGAAAATTGCCAAAATTCCCAGGGTATCAAGATTTCCCAAATAAAACGACAAGGGGACGAGTGACGAGGCAAACCGGAAATCCCCAGAGAAGATGGAGGGAGAAGGGGGGTGGAGGTGAAACGCATGAAAAAATAAAACTGGAGGATTTTCGTCAGCTTTTACGAGCGTTCCTCGGTGACAGCCCGGGCTGGACTGTCGAGGCTAATGTGACAGCGGAGGAACAGTCGAAAGCCCTTCGAGACTCTCCACCTACACTCATCCTACCCACCCAAACGTTCAAGGGAATGGGTTACAAAATTCGAACCCAGTACGATGGATCTTAATGGCTCGTCAAATTGATATCACAAAACTGCAGTGAATCACGTTGCACAATTTCTGGGTATTCAAAATAATTTATTTTGTTTATTCATTAAAAAAATTCACGATGGACATGCA
>NW_017132333.1:0-482 GCF_001652005.2 Ceratina calcarata | reverse complement strand
TCCCAAGTAATGGTATCAATGACTTTGGAGTCAGGCAACCAATACAATAATTAAAAAATTAACAATTAGCACACATTCCTCTTAACTTAACTATTTTTCAGTTATTATTCAAGACTCTGAACGGGCTGGCTACTCTCCAATTAATTTAACACCAGCAGATTTAAACTACCTTACTCAATGCTAGATTAAAATACGTATCGTAGTAGTCCCGGATAAGCCCTCTAACTAACGAGACCCTGACAAGATCAGGAAACTACATTAATGACTAAAAGAAAAAGGAAATCCCGAGAGAACAGTCCAGACAATCGGACAACCGTCGTATTATCCCCGATTCAACCCAGAAAAATCAAAGAGGACACGAAAGCGTAGAAAAGAAATTGACGTACTGGAAACCGAAAATAGAAATATTTAACAAAAAGAGAATCAAGCAATATCAAAAGAATTTCACTGTGTGAAAATGCGAACGAGAATGAACAACAGAT
>NW_017132332.1:0-482 GCF_001652005.2 Ceratina calcarata | reverse complement strand
ATAAGAAAGTGCTAAAAATATTTTTGTTCACATAGAAATTGTTCGGATACACTGTACATATCTTTATGACAGATTCTTATTGTCGCAAGAACTATTCATGAATTTTTTCAGATTTTTAGGTTTGGTGCGCCAATGCGAAAAGATCAATAGTACTTTGTGCACCAAGGGCCGAAAATGGGTCTTTCCGTGGCAGTCGAGGGCGCCACAGGCGCCCGAGATGAACACGAACTGCTCAGAACATCATCCGAGCCTGGAAAGGTCCATTCGGCCCGTGTCGCACACCGTATTTTTTATAAAAAGGGCATAAAAAAGACCATCTTTCGTCGCCTACAAAGCCACAACATCGTGAGCCACGATGTTTTTCCACCTGAACCACCGAAAAAAATATTTCAGATGTTTGATAGATCGATTGACGATTTTTCATTTAACAAAATATTATAACAATATCGAAGATGTTGGAGTCGGACAAGACGGTACCTTTC
>NW_017132331.1:0-483 GCF_001652005.2 Ceratina calcarata | reverse complement strand
GTATAAGAGTAACCCGGTTATAAAAATAAAACTCTTATGGTAACAGAAAATTAAAATAGATTGGTCATTCATATAATGAACGAGCACTTATATACATTTTATTTTGTTATGGTTCATAATACGTATTTTTTTATTCCTATTCAGTTATGATTCATAATATGTACGTATTTATTGACTAAATGCATATACCATTATTGAAAATACTGTTAGCGAGATTGTACTCAAGGTATTTACGACTGTAGTGGTACCAGCACTTTTGGAATCCTGTTGATCTTTTATCCATTTGATTATTTGAGTCAAATGCTTCTCGGACCATTCCAAGTTGTTATGTGCAACTGCCAATGCGGATTTAACCATCGATCCCACGTTCTTATCGTCCCTCAGTTCGTTCAGCTGTAAAAATAAAATTTTGGTAAAATAGTTCCTAAAATAATTCCTAATGTTATGTGTTGATATTAAGAAAATGAATGACAAGAAAAATAT
>NW_017132330.1:0-483 GCF_001652005.2 Ceratina calcarata | reverse complement strand
GGCGGTAGAACAGTCTACCGCCTAGTACAAGTTAAACATAAAGATAGAAGGAACAAACCAACGCCAAAAATAAAAAAATCCCATTTGTTTAGAAATGATAGTGATAACATCAATATAGCAATATACTTTATATCGTACCAAAACTTCACGAGGATTGTTGACAATAATTCGATAACTGATGCAATTATTTTCACTAACAATAATTTCGACTATAATAATTTACAAGAGAATGGAATTGAAATGGAAGAAATACAAGTGCCGGATATTATTTTTGGCATGGAAAATAATAGAGAAGACTCTCAACGCTGCAGGTTTCAGAATGTCGAAAATTTAGTTCCAATGTTGAGGCAAAGTGTAGAGGCATATTTTCCCGAAAAACTTAAGTTCATGCGCAATGATAATGATATACAAGATTTCCTGAGAAATCATTTAACATTCGCTGTTAATCAGCCTAACGCACAGGAATTAGAATTAATTATCAAG
>NW_017132329.1:0-483 GCF_001652005.2 Ceratina calcarata | reverse complement strand
GTGTTATACATATGGATGATAATATACAGTTAAAATCATTTATGAAACCCTTTGCAGATGCAGAATAATTAGAAATTGAGAATTGTGCATCGTGCTGCATGATTCGCGCATCGCACAATTCGCCGACAGTAGACAACGCGGACACGTGACCCGGCAGGCCGGTCAGTGTTGGGATGCGGGCCGGGTTTTTTCGCGCATGCGCGGCTTTTTCAGCATCGGTAACGTACAATTTTCGATAAAATGTCGCTCCGCCATCGCCCTGCATAATTTTGCGGAAATGATTACAAATTGAACATCAATTTTACCGACAACAGTCTCCGTCTCGGACTTCTCCCGTTAATATTACCGGCAACAGTCTTCGTCTCGGTCTTTTCCCTCCAATATTACTTCCAGGAGTCCGAGAATCCCTTGGGTTCCACTATGTGCGTGCCAACCAGGGCTCGGATATTTTATCCCGCACGGTTCGCTTCCCCTGTTTTTCGC
>NW_017132328.1:0-483 GCF_001652005.2 Ceratina calcarata | reverse complement strand
CTATTAATCAAGTAATTTTCTTTTTACAGGATCTTTCTGATTTTAAATACAGGATGTCCCACAAAAGGGATTAGAACCGAAAATGGCAGATTGGGAGGGTTATAGTGAACAATAATTTCCTTTGACAAAATGGAAAATGGGGCTTGGTTATCGAGTTATTAACGAAAAATACGGATGAGAGCGCTCGGTTGGTGCGAGCTCCGGCTCGGATCCGTACGCCCAGGGTGCGCATAATTTTTCCCTCACGGCTCGCTTCCCCTCTTTTTCGCCCGTATTTCGAGCCTCACTACTATTCACCTCATGCGCCTTCGCTGACCATGCCTAGCATCAGCGTTGAGATATTTTTTCCCTCGGCCGGAAAGTGGGGACAACGCGAACATGGTGGAGACTCAGAGTCCTGCAAGGGCCGAATGAACGGGCCGAGCCCTCTCCACACAGCAGTAACAGTGATTTGCGATAACGCGCACGTGACACCTTTTCACC
>NW_017132327.1:0-483 GCF_001652005.2 Ceratina calcarata | reverse complement strand
CGT
Source organism: Ceratina calcarata (assembly GCF_001652005.2). NCBI lineage: Eukaryota > Metazoa > Arthropoda > Insecta > Hymenoptera > Apidae > Ceratina > Ceratina calcarata. Next base: position 480 of record NW_017132327.1, on the reverse strand, counting down.
ATATCTCATCCGTAATACTGCCAGAGAGAAACTCTGATACTGCCTATATTGTGCTATCTATGCTGCGGTGGACCTGGAGATTCTTATCTCTGTTACGGTGGAACCGAACAGGGCAGATCTCTGCAAAAAGGTTCTGGAATGTGCTAGGGTGGACCCCTTTCCCGAGTAAGGTGCAGCACTTTCGTCGCGGTTTCACTTGAGAACAAAGAAGTGAGCGCTCTCAGTTTCTCTCTGGTGGAAAATTCGTCGAAGCTGCCTTTTAGTTTCGGAACATCCTGCAGTAAGTATCGTGAGCGACTTGTGAACATTTTTGTAGACCAGCATTTACCAGAAGAAGAAAACGTGCAGCCTTTACCAGCTTCCATCCATTGTAGTAGATATCGAGTAAGTTAATATAGTTTTTCATGAAACATTTAAGAATCATAAAAGAAATATTCTGTACTACTACTACTAGTACTAAAAATAATTATAATAAAATAG
>NW_017132326.1:0-483 GCF_001652005.2 Ceratina calcarata | reverse complement strand
CGTTTCATTATTGCTTTCCCAATTTCAATTAATAATATTCCAATATATTTATTACATTTAAGTGTGTAACAATCCATTAAATAATGTGTGCTACGGACGCGTTGGTATTAATTAAACCGTAATATGAATGAAAGGTTCAATATCTATCGTGATTTATTAATATGACAGCAAATGTATTCATGAATCACGTTAGACAAATTAATGAATTTGATTAAAATTATTAAACGAATAATAATATTATTACAATAATACTGGAAAATGTTAAGGAATCCAGTTTTTAAGTGGAAAGCAAGTTCACTTTTGGAACGCGATGTTCGAGGCGAAATAAAAGAAAGAAGTCAGGGTTTGGTGAACCTTGACCACAATCTTGAGAATCTGCGTGTTGCTTGACGTAGAACCAGTTTGTCGGGAAGTGAAATTATGTCAACGGGTACAGCGAATTCGTAAACAACGTGAAAAAATACAGCCTGCAAGCAAATAAAG
>NW_017132325.1:0-483 GCF_001652005.2 Ceratina calcarata | reverse complement strand
GGGCCCAGGTCGGGCTGCCGCTGTAGACTCCTTGCGCACGGGCACTCCTCGACCCAACAGCATGCGGCTCGTCCCGGTTCCCGCGGGCGGCTTCTCCGGGGAACTTGTTAACCCTACGGCTGTGCTGGGCGTATCGGTCCCTCGGTCCAACAATGTGCGGCTCGTCCCGGTTCCCGCGGGCGGCTTCTCCGGGGAACTCGTCGACCCTACGGCTGTGCTGGGCGCATTGGTCCCTCGATCCAACAGCACGCGGCTCGTCCCGGTTCCCGCGGACGGCTTCTCCGGGGAAGTTGTTGACCCGACGGCTGCTCTGGGCGTATCGGCCCCCCATTTCCTCCCGGATGGAGCTAAGAACTTCCCCTGCCGTAGTCTACTGCCGTGCCAGGGTCCTCCTTTCGGCGTCTGTGTCTTCTCGCCCCACGTGGCCAGCTTAACTTGGCAGCCGATGCCCTGCCTCTCCATTTCACCTTCTGCTGGCCGGTA
>NW_017132324.1:0-483 GCF_001652005.2 Ceratina calcarata | reverse complement strand
TTTTAAACGCGAAACAAATTATTAGCTAGAATTAAAAAAAAAATTCCAAAATTTAACAAAGAAAAAACCTCTCGCTTGTTACATATTTCGCTCTTAATTATATCCACACGCGTGATCGCAGCCAGCGATTAACGCAGAGACAATTGCGAGGAGTTTTTAATTATTTATTCAACCACGGTTGAAATCCCGTTCCTCGCTAGGTGCGCGAAATCCCTGGGAAAAGAGTGCCCGGGAGCTCGTTACCGCGGATCGACCTTTTAGCAGTGACCGAAACGGAAGCGCGCTCGTTAATTTCGCTAAAACGAAAAAGTTCCCTCGCTTTCCTTTGATTGTTGTGATTTCACGCGTGCTAATATCCACCCCCGCCAGATTCTCGCGATACATTTTTTATCACTAGAAATCTTTTTCTGTAATATTTTTTATGTGTACTTAATCTTTGCGAAAGGTGAGCCATTCGAGACGACGACGACGACGACGACGACG
>NW_017132323.1:0-483 GCF_001652005.2 Ceratina calcarata | reverse complement strand
ATGTGAAATCACTATAATTTTAGCTTTTTAATAGTAATAGGAATCTATAATAATAAATTAGACATGCTACTATTGTTTAAGTATATGTATAGCCTATACATCCTTAAGAACCGAACATCAAGCGTCGATCATAGTCGGACAAGAGTCATCTCTCAGTTCCGATTAAACACGATGCGACAACTCATTAGACAAATTCATTCGTCGCAAGAAATCCGGAAACGGCGGGAACAGTCTGTCACCTGATTTCTCTACTAAGGTAAAAGCGAGGATAGAACTGGGTTAACCGGAAGCCGGGGGTTAAATCGCCCTCCGTATCGCATCGATCATTTCGACGATCTTACCTCCCGCCGTCGCTCGTTGAAAAATTCAACGAGCTCGGCCAGCAGGAAATTCCACGAATTAATTACAACATCAGGAGAATTTTTCCGGGTGAAAGAGAAACATTTGACATGGTTCATAATAAAATCAGTCTAAAGTTCATCG
>NW_017132322.1:0-483 GCF_001652005.2 Ceratina calcarata | reverse complement strand
TTATATAAATGGACAATATTTGAAGCAATGGAATTTTTAGAGATGATTAAATTGCTGATTAAATTGTATAAAAGGGAAGAACGGAATGAATGGGTACTTTTGTCTGGCACTGTAATCTAAATGTCGACGCGAATAACTATGACGTCGGGTGGAGCGAAATGGAAAGTTATTTTCTGTGATGACGCAAGGGCCACCTGTTTCGTCGAGCAGGGGACGGTTTTTGGCCCAGAGCAGAAGAAGGGCTCCTTCTGCTCGGCCGCCAATCGTGACCGTACGTCTCGAACCGGTTTTCACAACTGGAATTTTTCAGCTCGACGAGAACCACGTCGAAACTCCTCGAATATTCTTCAGAAGATTCACCTTCTGTTAAACATCGTTCCTCGCTTGTCATACATTTTAATTTCATCCAACAAGTAAATCAGGCAAATATCAAAATCAGGATCAAAAGATATTGAAAAATATAACATTTATTATATAATTTAT
>NW_017132321.1:0-483 GCF_001652005.2 Ceratina calcarata | reverse complement strand
CAGTGACGGAGTATATAAAATGCATATCACCTTTATCGATATCGCTTGGTTTTTTTTCTAAATACTTGACGTTCTTAATTAATATGGGATCAGTGAGTTAAATGTATCAATATTTATTCGTTTAAATTCTGGTAGAACTTGATACATTAACAAATTAATAAGTTTAGATCTGCAAAATATCTCGTGATATCAGTTACGATTGGGTCTTGGTTGAGAACGACGAAGAACTTACAATTCTGACAAAATACACCTATAGGAGTTACCGTTTTGGGAAAATGTTTGCATGTAAGAAATAAACAGTAGAATCTCATTAGATCAATGACCGTCCAGAAATTGAAGAGGTCGTAATACAAGTGACACTTGTCGAAGTTCAACGGAATTCAATACTTTCGAATGAAACTTATCCAGTTATATTATTATAGAACATATTTAATTAAATTACCAAGTTGCGGATTTTTCGGTGTTGACAAAGGTCATTTGACT
>NW_017132320.1:0-483 GCF_001652005.2 Ceratina calcarata | reverse complement strand
GTGTTATATTGCCTATGCTAAATTCTGTATTATTTATAATGAATTGGAAAAGACTATAATGTTCATTTAAAAAGCGGTCATTCGACCGCCATCGATAGAAATAGGTATATACATAAAATGTGTTAGGGTTTAGTGTTAATAAATGTTTATTCATGTTCAATTATTGTACTGGGTAAGTATCGACGTGCTTCGAATTATTTATCGCGTATATCTGCTGCAGTACGGTCATCGCTTCCGTGTTCCTCCGACGATGAAGCAAGTGCCTAGGACTCGGGGGTAACAAGCTAGCTGCGCAGGCCATGATCAGATTTGGTAAGCTTCCCAGTCCAGTGAGGACTCTCCACGAATTTGGTCGAAATTTTTTATTCTGCATTTGTGCGATCGAAGGCATCAACACCCACGACAACGCTGTTTGTCAAATTATTATTTCTATATTCATACTATAATTTCTCTGTATCCCAGAAAAAGTGTTAGAGCCGAAAA
>NW_017132319.1:0-483 GCF_001652005.2 Ceratina calcarata | reverse complement strand
GGTTTAATGACTACGTTAAAGAAATATAGTCAGTGAGTAAAAATAGTTATGTGAACAAAGATTAAGTAGTTTACTATGAATGGTAAATAAATAGACAATCTTATTTGCTTTTTCCTTATTCGATAATAAACTAAAAATTCCTTATATGCAATTTAATGCAATTTACATCTAATTTGTTGCAAGACAGTTTTGAAAAATTAATTTTTAAGATAACAAACTTGACGACTGTGTATGATCAGTGATCGAACATTTTTATATTTTACTGTATTTATTAATTGCGTACACGCGCGGAGTGTCTCCCTACCTCTTTCAGTTTTATCGCGAAACGATAAATTCGTTACGAGGTCAGTTGTGTCACAACCTCGTAGATTCGTCCGGCTCAATTGTTACTTCGTAGATTCTGCCTACCACGTCAAAGATAGATTTCGTCTACCAGATCAAATCAATAAACCGATCAAACATTGATCATACCAATAAACATTT
>NW_017132318.1:0-483 GCF_001652005.2 Ceratina calcarata | reverse complement strand
TATTAATCAATATTCTAAATTTTTCCAAACTACTACGCCAGAGATGGGGAACCTTCTTACCCTTAGAGGCCATATTTAAATTAGGTAATAATAAAGGAGGCCGCTATAATTTTTCATATTATTTATTTTTATAAGCATATATCGACTACTACTAAATACTAATAATACTACTAAAACCGACTGAAACAATCACAGGCGATCGGTATCGAAAGTAATTGATGCATTTGAGCCGAGCATTGAAAGATAAACGACGGGAAGTCCTACCCAGGGATCATATAATTTATCCCGCACGGCTCGCTTCCCTTCTTTTTCGCCCGTATTTCGATTACTATTCTCCTCATGCGCCATCGCTGACCATGCCTAGCATACACCATTAAGTACCAGTCCCCATCATGGTCGTATCGTCCCCACTTTCCGGCCGAGGGACAAATTATACGATCCCTGGTCCTACCGGTCCTACGCCATTAGCCGTCTTACCGTATT
>NW_017132317.1:0-484 GCF_001652005.2 Ceratina calcarata | reverse complement strand
GATAAAATGTGCGCGTGTTAGGGCTAGCGTATCGTCGCGGGATACGTATGACGTACAGAGAATCTTACTCTAACACATATAATATGGCGGACGCAGACGGATAACGTGTTACACGAGTCAATATTGCTTATTTGCTATATTATGCTAAGGCTACTATACTAGGCGAGGTATGCTAAAGCGCGGTTGTCTCGAACGAGCGGAGCAAATCTCTGNAAGTCCGTGTGCGTCCGCGGGAGCGGGAAGTCGATGGTTCTAATTGCCAACGACTGGGTACGAGAGTTGCTGATCGTATTACCTTGTTAAGGCTACGTTCCTCAGCTGCGATAATCGTAATGAACATAAATGTTCGCGAGAATCGACTCTGCTTTTCCCTGGCTCGAGGACCGGTACCTATACGCGTGGCGCGTGATGTCGCCGGCGCGAAACGTTTCGCGCGCGACTCGCGCGGCGTAGCCGCCTAGCGGCGGCCGGTGTAGTCGCGGGT
>NW_017132316.1:0-483 GCF_001652005.2 Ceratina calcarata | reverse complement strand
TATTTGAATGATAAAAATTTTAATCTTGATTCCGTCCCGTCCACCTATGTTTATAAAAAGAGTAATAGATTATTTATTAATTCTGTTCCGTTAACTTGATAAAAATTGTTTGGCCTGTACGATTTCCAAAAATATACCAATGTACATAGTTTTTTATACTCAGCATTAATAGTAAACGATTGTAAAAAATCAACTCCGACATAACACCGATTAAACTGCATATTTTTCAACTTTCTGTGTAAGAATTTCACTACTTCTTAGCGCTTGATACAATAGTTTAAAAGACATTTTGGCGATTCTATTTAACCGATTCTATTAAATACTTAGAAGCAGAAAACTGCTCTGTGATACATGGGTTCAACAGTGAGATGGTTGTTAATAATGATAAGGTTCGATACGATTTTTATAGTAAATCGACGTTTAAAAAATTGTTTCCGCATGCATAACTCATTGTATTGTTAAATGTATTATGAATTTTGTAAG
>NW_017132315.1:0-483 GCF_001652005.2 Ceratina calcarata | reverse complement strand
GTTCGAATTAGCTGTTGTTCCCACCTTGTCGGTTCCTTCTTTCGGCTCAATTGTAAAATCTTCTTCGGATACTTCTACCTCTACCGGTAGTCGCATTTGTCTTACGTTTTTTGCCGGTGTCACTGTAAGTATCATGAACTTGTGCACACCTGTTTGATCGAGTGCCAGTCTATTTCTTCTTCTTTTCAATAATCCGACAGATTTTCCCTCCATCTCCAGCGTAATTATAAGGCCGGATCTAGTGGGCTTTTCGCGTACCACTTTCCATCGGGAAATGTCTATATCACTGTTAAACTTTTGTAATTCACGTAGAATGTTCGCACCCGTAAAACGAGAGTGTGTGCCCCTGCCTTCCACCAGGAAGCGGTTATCTAAGGCTGCTCTGTCCTCAATTATCAGCTCGCAGCCGCTCTCTAATTTGACAAATCTGATGGCCACTCTGAGCCATTTCACAGTCGCTTCCGTGTCGCAGGTCAACAATAT
>NW_017132314.1:0-483 GCF_001652005.2 Ceratina calcarata | reverse complement strand
TTTTTATAACTTCTGGATTAATTTTCAGGTACCCGGGGCATGCACAGTCGAGGCCCAGAGCCGCGTTGGAGAGAAGTTTTTTATGGCAACGTTCTAGATGTGTTTAATCCTTTCTTGTTGCTTTGGTTTCCACGTTTTTCTGGAGCTGATCCTCAATCCTCGCAAGATTTTTGAGATCAATGCAGGTAAGTTGGCGGTGTACGTGTTGTTTTACCTCTTCCTTTTTCTATTGGTTTTCAGAAATATGTTCAGAGGATTCAGTGTTGAAGAGAGCAAGTAATGATGGTTTCTGTGCCTGTTTTGTTGTTTGATATATATATAGGTTCCAGAATTTTTGTGTTCAATTCTTGAGTTCATTTCAATTTTTGTAAAAATTTTATGCAGAGGATTCACTGTTATCTTTTCCTCTGTTTTTATTTCGAGTTCTCGGTTCAGTTGGAAATTTGACAGGAGTATTTGTATAGAAATGATGATGAGTCGACG
>NW_017132313.1:0-483 GCF_001652005.2 Ceratina calcarata | reverse complement strand
GAGTCAGCGGAAACAGTAGACAGTTCCACGAGTTTTTATGGACCCTAAATTGAACTTTTATCATAATTTGTTTATTAAATGACATTGATAATTATTGCGAGTCTCTAGTGGGGGAGACTTAGACGAATGGGTAAAGAGCGAAGGGATTAAGATTCGCAAAGAAACGTGCATGGACAAGTACACGTGACCAACTTCGTGGGCAACTACGATTCCGAGCAACAGGCCACTGTCTTCGTTGATCGCGGCTGATCTGTCTGGATCGCAGGCGGCTGCCACAGATGCCAGACCCATCAGATCGCAGTTCGTTCCTCTCGAGCAAATATCATACCTATAATACGTACACAGACAATTTCAAAGCTAAATTCTTCAGTTTTAATAAAGTTTTATTAAAGTGTCTCATTTAAATGAATAGCAAAGATGAACAGCAATTTCTTTAAATTTTTTGTTACACATAATAGTTTATTATAACTGAGCCTTCTAACA
>NW_017132312.1:0-483 GCF_001652005.2 Ceratina calcarata | reverse complement strand
AAATAAATCTGAATTTAGATTTAATTTTTTACATGGACGTCGCAAAAGTTTTATTTTGTATAAAAATTGTCGAGGATGGGATAATGACCGCGAAAAGAGAATCGATGAACGGGGGATGAGAAAGTGCGTGTCGGGGCCGATAAGGGTGCTCGTTGAACCTTGAATCGGGTAAAGATGGAAGCTAGGGTGAAGGGTGGTCATGGTTCTTCCCGAGTCATGCACCGGAAAAAAATGACGTTCAAACGAGAGTAGCTCGGCCTAAATCCGTGGGGCAAACTTTCAGCGAAGGAGCAACTAGATTTTGGCTTGATTTATTTCACCGTTACACGGACGTGAAACTCGTTTCCCGTTTGATCTCGCTCGTTACCGGCACCGCTTCGCATCACAGGCTTCTGTAACTCTGGATCTTGCCATTTTCTGATTAACGTCGTTGATTAGATTCCTCGTGTTGCTTTCAGAGATTGCAAAAATGTTTACCAGCAA
>NW_017132311.1:0-483 GCF_001652005.2 Ceratina calcarata | reverse complement strand
TATATCAGGCTGTCGAATCAAAGCATCAATCGCTGCACAAATGGTTGTGGATAAAGTACGGGCAATAGGCCTGAACGTCGCGGCACACAAAACCTCGATATTATGTGTTACTCCTAAGAAAACTAAATTAAGTCCTGAAAACAAATATATCTCATTAGATAATTCCAGAATACCCTTCTCGGATAATATTAAATACCTAGGAGTGTTTATTGATGATAAGCTTACCTTTATTACACATATCGAACGTACAATCGCTAAAGCTGCCGGCTTCATCAATAATATTAGCAGGATTTTACCTAACGTTAATGGACCATCAGAACATGTACGCTTCCTATACTCCCACACGTTCAACTCGATGATACTATACGGTGCCCCGGTCTGGGCTGAAGTAGTACTTAAAAACTCGGTTCTGAAAAAAAATCTCCTTACACTACAAAAAAAAATGGCAAACAGAGTCACACGATGCTATAGAACGGTTGCATT
>NW_017132310.1:0-483 GCF_001652005.2 Ceratina calcarata | reverse complement strand
CAAAAAGGGCGAAAGTCGCGAAAGCGAAACGACCGATAAAACGAAACGAAAGGGAGGCGACAAACGATTAAAATGCAAAAAACGAAACGACGAAAGAGTACGAACACAAAGACGACGAAAACGAGACGAGTGTAACAACAATCGTAGAAGAACGACAACAAGATACGAACGAAACGAAAACCCCTGAACAAACGAAAACTACCACCCATACGGAACAATTAACAAACCAACGGAGAACAAGGCGGAACGCGAGAACGTCGACACGCGAAGCGACAAACAAGCCGAAGCGGCAGAACAAAATGGAAAATGACACAACAGAAAAGAAAAAGACAAACGAACGAAACTACAAACTGAACGAACAAACAAGACAAAAGTAGAAAACGGGAACCTAAAACGAAACAGAGAACGAGACAAAGAAACAAATAACAACGTTATCAGGGAAATAAATAAACACGCTTGAATGTATATTTTCGACTCATTTAT
>NW_017132309.1:0-483 GCF_001652005.2 Ceratina calcarata | reverse complement strand
TCGAAAGTATTCGAATGTTTACATTTTTAACATTGAATGAATGAAATATATGCATACTAAAGTATTTAATAGTATATTGTGTACCAAGGGCGTAAAGTGGGCTCTTTTAGACCGAGTGTGGAGTTTGCATTTTTAGAAGGAACAATTCCTAAATATGTGAGAATAAATAATATAAGTAATTTTATAATAAAGAGGATTTCTTGGGTAAATAAAAATGTTGTTTACTTCACATTTCTTTCTACAATTCCAAACAATTATTTACATACTTAATACAGATCTTAAATAACTGTTGCAAAAATATAATATTGCCACTTAATGTGAATAATGGTTTTCACTGGATCAATGGTTTGTAATTTGAATGAAGTGTTTTGACTGAGTGTGGCATGAGAATCGTTTTCGTTGTTCCCTGCGTAAACTCATGTGAACCGCCACGTTTCGTTATTCGACTCTGAGTTACAGAATGAAGCAGATGTATGTAAGAAT
>NW_017132308.1:9346-9911 GCF_001652005.2 Ceratina calcarata | reverse complement strand
GATTCACGGGCCAACGGTGAAAAGGTGTCAAGTGCGCGTTATCGCAAATCACTGTGTGGAGGGGGTTCGGCCCGTTCATTCGGCCCTTGCAGGACTCTGCTCGGAACCTCCAGTTAGAAGGCACGCCGAGGGACCTGCTCCATTCGTTCGAGTCAACCGCGTTTAAGTTTTAGTCTCGCGTAGTATCTTAAGTCTCGCACTAGGATCATAGCCTAGTATAACATAGCGTAGCGAATAAGTATTGTAGAGTCGTATCATCCGTCTGCGTCTGCCCTATAGTATGTTAGCATTAAGTCTCTTAAAGCGTCATAGGCATATCGCGGCGATCCGCTAGCCCTAACGCGCAACTACTCTTCTGTAGATCACGACGACCGACCAACAGCGACCAGGACCCCGCGCCGCAGCAGCAAGGGACCAGCCTGTAACCCTAGCCTAAGTTTATTGGAATAAATTATATTTTACCTAATATCCGTTCACGGTTTCTTACCTTCCCTTAGCATTAAGTTAATAGTAGGACCACGTAACCACTCGGCGGCGCACCTAACACGCCGACTCGGGTTACGCG
>NW_017132308.1:3855-7357 GCF_001652005.2 Ceratina calcarata | reverse complement strand
GCTGTAACACGGTCTAGTGTGATAGCCAACGGATGGATCGCAGGTTTCGCTTCTGTCATTCCGGAACGATGTAAAAGGTCCGAAATATACTTCTGCTGAAAAACAGAAACAGTATTATTTTCAGTGTCTTGAATAAATTCCATTCCTAAACAATATCGGAGTGATCCCAAGTCTTTTATTCGGAATTCAGCATCAAGTTCCATCTTCAATTCGTTGAAGGTTTCAATTCTGTTTGTTGCAATACATGTTTGTTGTCTACATATACAGTAACGAGCAATATGCTTTCATTGCTTCTTTTTGAATATAGACACTTGTCTGCATTTATTTGCTTTAGTCCTATGGATTTCAGTTTGGTGTCAAGCTTCGCTAACCACTGTCTTCCAAACTGCTTCAGGCCATAAAGAGCCTGTTTTAATAGTAGTACTTTTCCTGTATTCTGTTGCAAAACGTCAGGTTGCTCCATATGGATTTCTTCGTCCAGTTCACCGTTTATATAAGCCATTTCAACATCTAGCTGAAATAATGATAAATCCCATTCAACAGCAAGCGCCATAACTAATCTTATTGTGCCCATTCTAGCAACTGGTGCATATGTATCAGTGAAGTCTATGCCAGGTTGTTGAGCAAAAGCTTTCGCTACTAGTCGTGCTTTTCGACGCTCGGTGGTTCCATCTGCATTGTACTTGGTTCTTAGAACCAATGACATTTTTGTTATCTGGCCTTTCAACTTCTATCCATGCACCCGCATTCTTAAGCGCATTGTACTCTTTTTTCATTGCACTTTTCCAATCATTTGAGTTTGGACAATTTAACGCTTCTTTTACAGTTGGAGTTTCTTCACGGACCATATTCGCTTAATGTTGGATGGGTACTAAATTGTACTGTTTCCTTGGTGCACCTCGTCTACCTGTACGAACGATTCTCGGTCTACCCGGTTCTCTCTTGAAACCATCTGCTTGCTGGTGTTCGTTCGGGTTACGACTCGCATCTTCGTTTAAATGATCAATGTCACCGTCTCTCGAATCATCACTGACATCATTACAATTATAGTCGATTACGACTTCTGTTTCATTTTCTAATGACTTATTGTCATTATTTGTGAATGTCACCTCCAAAGTATTTTCATCAGCCTCTTTTTGCAAGGCTTTTTCGATGAATTTTACATCTCTACTTTTGACTATTTTCCGTAATTCAGGATTCCAGAGTCTGTACGCTTTAGAGTCTTCTGCGTAACCAAGGAATATACAGGCTTGCGATTTTGACGATAACTTATTACAGTTAGGTGCTTTATCCAATACATATGCTTTGCATCCAAAAACCTTCATATGTGACACATTCAGCTTCGTTTTGAACCAGGATTCATATGGTGTGACATCTTTCAGAGCCTTAGTGGGTGATCTATTTCTTATATACATGGCAGTGTTTATCGTTTGTGCCCAAAATCGCTTTGGTAAGTTGGCTTCGATCAGCATGCACCTAGTCATCTCAACAAGCGTCCTGTTTAACCGCTCCGCGACGCCATTTTGTTGCGGTGTGAGTCCGTTATCTGTCCTTAAAATCTTAATTTTTCTCCCCGCTTCATTTTCAACGGAAGCTTTATATTGTCTAAAAGCATCTTTTACTTGATCCTTTGACTTTAAGAGAAATATCTTCGTCAACCTCGTCTTGTCATCTATAAAGCTGGCAAAGTACTTGGCTCCGCCAATAGATTCAGTGCGCATAGGCCCATAAACATCTGAGTGTATTAGCTCAAGTGGTTGTTTGCTTCTATTGGTTGACAAAGCAAACGGAGTTGCAGTTTGTTTGCCTTTTAAACAGGTTTCACAAATTGGCAACTTACTATTTAGATTTATTGTTAGACTTCAAATCAGTCACGTACAGTGTATTCTCACATCTTATATGCTTGACATCATTTCCATTTGCTAGCGTGAGATGTACAATTCCAGTACCTTTGACCTCTGCACTCATATTGACGGCTAGTCCTACTTCTTAATCTCTAACAGACTTTATTTCTGAAAATAATGACTTGTCATTACACATATGAAACGTGGCTCCACTGTCGATACACCACACATTTTTGTTTATAGCCACAGCTCCTAAGTCCGAAAGTACAAAAGCTTCTTGGTGATCACCATCAGTCATAAGGGGTGTGGTGCTGTCTTCACAATAATGAGCTTGGTATTGCCTATTAGATTTTCTCTTCCAGTAATCATTAGCTTTATGACCGAATTTCTTGCAATATCTACATTTATACGGCTTATATTTATCTTCAGTGCTCTCATTATTTTGGGGCTTAACTGTCTTTCCTTCTGTGTTGTGTTTCTTATTTATATTCCACGACTTGCTTGAACTTCCATGTTTCACATATAACACGCTATGGGTATCTTCTTCATCCAGTCTCTTTCTGGCTTTAGCTTCTTCTAGAATCTTAACCTTTAATGACTGTGGATCAGGTAATGTGTCTTTAGACTCTATAGCACATCTAAAACCTCCATAACTTCTAGATATACTGTACAAAATTATGATGGTTAGTAAATCATTGGCAATTGCTATATCCATTTGTTGCAATTTATCTACTATTTCAAATAGTTAACTTAAGTGATCTGCTATACTACCATCGTCAGTAAGCCTTGTAAAAAGTAGTTTCTTCAACAGTCTCGCTCTCTTTGCCGGTCCTTTCGAGGCATATATTCTCTCCAGCGCATTCCAAGCATCCATTGATGTTTCGAGGTTTTTGACATGGCATATTTCTGACGCATTCAACGAAAGAACAATATCTGCTTTTGCCTTCTTATCGAAACTCTTCCAAGTAGCAATTTGCTCCGCATTGTTTCCCGTATCAGTAGGTTTTGGTTTCGATCTATCCACATAACACCAAAGATCGTTTTTGGTGAGAATTGCCTCCATTTGCTCTTTTCACGTGTCATAATTGTCTTTCATTAATTTGTCAATTTGAATGTGATGAGTCATGATTAGTATTCTATCAATCGATCAAGCACGAACACGCGGCACGTTATAGGTTACGCTAACAAGAATTCACACTTTACTCTCGTTTTTATACCTCTGGGCCCATAACCTGTTAAAAATCAAGGTTTGCAGAGTAGTGGACTTGATTACACGTAAACACACGATGTTAAAATGAAAACTAAACACTGGATGTTTCGAGATTTAGAACGATACTTTATTTCATACAACACACTTGTTCAGCACATGTCACCGGAAGTCACCAACAGAGTTCCAGAAGAGTCGTGATCTCCGTTCGATAATATATCTGTCACTAGGTGACGCTAAAGACAGTACGCGGTGAATATGAATACATTCTAACAAGTTCGTTAGTGAAAATATGTTTAGTATCCTTGGAAGAAAACCGACCTTCGGTTCCTTATAATATTTACAACATTCCCCACGTGCCCGCTTAGTAAACCTCTCATAGTGATGTCAGGAATGGCTATCTATCAGAGAACAACGAAAAGTAAAAGGTTTCTCTATATTACTATAATAT
>NW_017132308.1:0-3684 GCF_001652005.2 Ceratina calcarata | reverse complement strand
ATCTATGGATTTTCAACGCTTACGCAATGGGTAACATGCATAAACGCGTGATATTGCGTTTATAAACGCCTTTGGCTGTCTTAATTGATGCCACCCGAGCGATGCCGTTGCTTCCAGGGAAAACTTCGACGACTACACCTAGCTGCCATCTGTTACATCCCAAATTTTCCTCCATTAAAACAACCACTGATCCAGGTCTTAATTCTGCGTTTGATTGATGCCACTTCTGACGTTTCTGGAGTTCATTTAAGTAGTTCTGGTGCCATTTATTCCAGAAATCCTGTCTGGCTTTGGTAATAAAATTGTATGTCGAGAGTCTGTTATCAGGAACTGAAATGAAATTTTTATCTGGTAAAAAATTGCACGGTCGACCTATAAGTAAATGAGCAGGAGTAATCGCCAAAGGATCATTTGGATCAGCTGAAAGAGTACACAGTGGTCTCGAATTCAGGATAGCTTCAATTTCAATCAACAAAGTGTTGAGCTGTTCATATGTTAACTTATGATCCTTCAAAACACGCTTTAAATGGTGCTTGAAACTCTTCACAGCTGCCTCCCAGATACCTCCAAAATGAGGAGAGACCGGAGGATTGAAATGCCATTCAATTCATCGTGAAAGTGCAAAACTTTTTGCAGCTTCTTTAAATTCTGAGGTGTCTAACAACTTGTAAATTTGCCGAAGCTCCTGGCTGGCTCCTATAAAATTGGTCCTATTGTCAGAATAGATGTGTTCTGGCACACCTCTTCGGCCAATAAACCTACGCAAAATAGCTAGGAAACCTGAGGTTGAAAGATCTGTTGCCACTTCTATATGGACAGCTTTAGAAACCATACAGATAAAAACACAACCATAACTTTTAATAAAATTTCTGTTGCGCTCTTTTTTTCTTTCATAAGAATTGGCCCAAAAAAATCTATTCCAGTACGACTGAAAGCCGGGGCCTCAATCACCCGAGATACGGACAAGTCAGCCATTTGAGCTTGCATCATTTTTGATCGTTTTCGAATACACTCGATACATCGACGAACAATCCGACGGACATGATTCTTTCCGTCGAGAATCCAGAAGCGTTCACGTAAACTATACAAAGTTGATTGAATACCGGCATGTAGATTAGTTTCGTGATATTCCCGAATGATGAGATCGGATACATGATGCTTACTAGGCATCAACAAAGGATGTTTTTGATTGTAAATTAAGTCAGTCTTTTTTAAACGACCGCCTACTCGAATCAAACCATATTCATCGAGAAAGGGATTCAACTCATCCAGCTTGGTACTTTTCCGAAAAGGAACAGAGATTTCGCCATGAGTGGTTCCCCGAGCCGTTTTGAGGAATTTGATTTCTTTAGCATATTTTTCGTGTTGGACTAGTGAAATAATTAAAGACTCCGCCTCCTGAATTTCAAAGAGAAGTAATTGATTCCCTTGACACTTACTAGATTTCAAATTTTTCAAATTTTTCCAACGTAGTAAATATGCAACCACTCTTAGGAGGTGAGGATAAGATGAAAATCGAGTGTAAAGGTTTACAAGAAAATCATGAATCTCATGTGCCAATAAACACACTTGTTTCTTCAGTCCGACGTCTTCCTCTATTAACCGTTCTATATGCTTAGGCCACTCCTTCTCCGAACGAGATAACCAACAAGGACCCGACATCCAAAGTGAATTTTTGAGAAAATCGGATGGTAATTGACCTCTAGACAGAGAATCAGCCGGATTATCCTTAGAATTAATATGTCTCCATTGTACTCGATCGTTCAAAGTCTGGAGATCCGTCACCCGATTAGATTCGAATGTTCTTAACCCTTTCGCTACGGACACCGACTATTGTCGGCGGCCGCGCGACGTGCTGTGTGTACGGGTGCCGACTATAATCGGCGTCCGAATATCTTTTGAATCTAATAGCTCGTACTGAAATAAAAATCCTGCATATTTTACACACGAAATAAGAATCTTCAATTTTTTTCTATTGGATGGTAAATAAACAATACAATACAATACAACAATACAATACAAGTATTTGTAAGGCACAAAACTATAATAGNGGTTTTTGCATGCATTGGCTACGTGCAAATCTTACGCTTTTTATAAAATCTTCTACTCCCACGTCATCTCGTCCTCGTAAGGTCGGGATTAACTCCACAGCATCTTTTGCCTTTAATGTAGCTTCTTCGGAAATGCGAGGTCCTCTCTCAAGTGGTTGTCTCGATTCTCCGCGTGCTGGTGGACTTTCTTCATATGCGGTACGTGGAACAATTGATTCCTGTTCGTCACTATCTTCTGTTAGAATACTTTCACTTCTTCTTGATTCACTTTCATTAATCGTAGTTAATTGAAGAGTCTTCGCGAGATTTTCTATTTCTGCGGCTCGTTTTTTATTTTCAGAACTTAGTGCTTCAAAGTTAGCACGATTGGCTTCATCGGCCTTTTGTATTCGATCGAGAATTTGTCGTAACAAATTTTGTTCCTGAATAGTCGAACTAGCCGTGGCTTGTTGAAGTTTAGGATCGATCGGAGCCATTTCGTCTGAGTCTTCAGAATCGGAACTATTCTTTCTAGTACGATACTGTGTAAAAGCCAGTGTTTACCTTGTTGGATGCAAGCTCGTAGTCTTGTCGTCGTCTGGAATGACCGTAGTCCCAAAGGAGTATCTTCCGTAGATGATTCTTCGTTGGTTTTTCCGACGTCCAATAGAATAATATCCTGGCAAGATCGCCAAAAATGTCACGTAAGGGCGTGTACTTTTAAAATAATTGTTAACACTTGGAAATCACCACTATGAACAATTGATTTATTTTCGAGATACAGAGTAGACACGCACAATAGCTCAGACGATTGCTGACTGACTCAGTAACTGACTGCTCGACTGCCCGAGGTTTAGGGTTGTTCTTATCTTACTTTCTTATGTTTCAACGCTTTAGTGACGGGCGCATATCCTACTGTGTGGTCTAATACGCAAAATGCTTCAGGTAGCATTTTAAGTAGAATTCTCAGTAGCATATCGTTGTTATGTGTAGCCTGATCGACATCCGGTTGTTATCTTATAAATTATTTGGGAAACAAAATACATGCAGGTATTTTAAAGGGGACCGTCACACTTGCATCGCAAAATCCATGAATTTCTATGTTAACTGGTTTCACTCCTAATAAATGCCGATGCATTGAAAATGTTTGTAAACATGGCAATTGTTCAGCGAACGATTTCCATTTAGTCTGAATGTCTCGAGGAATGGATTCATCCCAAACAATTTTGGCCTTCCAACAATCCTGAATTAATAATTTGGCATAGAAAATTACTGGACCCAAAAGGCCAATGGGGTCGAAAATCTTTGATATTTCGGATAAAAGTTTCCGTTCAGTTGAAACAAGTGAAGACTCGATAGGCTGTACACTATATTTGAAGGAATCTTATTGTGAATCCCAAACAATTCCAAGCGTTTTCTGAATAGGGTTTTCTTTGATCACGCAATCAAGATTGAAAATTTTCTTATTAATGTTATCCAAGATGGATCTATGATTGGTTGCCCATTGTCTAATGGCAAAACCACCACACTTCAACAGTTCAATCACATCGCGAATGCTTAAAATTTCTTCGATTGAATCTGCTCCTGAAATGAAGTCGTTGATAATATTTGCGCAGGCTAAGACTTTATAATACAGGATTGTTTAAATAAGAAA
>NW_017132307.1:0-483 GCF_001652005.2 Ceratina calcarata | reverse complement strand
CTGTACAAGGAACGTTATTAAAGACTTGAAAATTATAATACGCGGAACGAATCGTCTTAATTCATATACCCCTTACACGATCCCACAAGCGATACTTACCTTCTCGATCCTTAATCCTACCGTTCCTGTCCAGAATCCTAATCCACCTACCTGAAACATAACCATTCCTGTGCTGTCTCATACCCAATATATTTTTCGATGTGTGTGACTGAGTATTGAATGAATGTGAGTGTGGGCTGGCGCAAACATTCGGGGGGCTGGGAGTGCCTGAGGTGCTGGGGGTTAGTTTGGCTCCCAGTTCTCGAGGGCTGATGTGAGCTAGCTCTGCCGAGGCATTTCCGGTGTTTGACGTCTGGAAGTGTCCCCTTCGGGCCCCTGGCCAGGGATTGCACATTGGGTTGGGGTGTCGGAGCCCCAACTGCCCCGGACGAGCGCTCCCCCGTCCGACGTTCGGGGGGAGTAAAGAGTATGTGTGGGGTCGGC
>NW_017132306.1:0-483 GCF_001652005.2 Ceratina calcarata | reverse complement strand
TTTTGAGGACTGACTGGAAGCAGCAGAAAAAGTAATGTTCAAGATATAATAAAAATACGATCGAATTTATCCTGTCGTATAAAACTGCCATAAAAACAATCGAAGTTCTGAAATAGAAAATGCATAGACCGGGAAGGATGCGATGGACCAGGCGATCGGGATGCATAAAATGCTCGTCGCTTTCTGACCAAAGTGAATGTCCACGCCCGGTATTTATGTAGTGTCGTGCCGTGTCATGTTTATGGTTTTTGCCCAGGCCGAAGCAGGATGCAAAAGGCATCGTAAAATAGGAACACGTGACGCTGGTGGCGTAGAATAAACGGCTTGTGAGTAGGCATGCGCATAAATCCCAGACTTGACACCCTTGTGTTATTCTTTATTTCATACCCCCTCGCCGATGATGAATCAAGTAGGACGTTTCAGGCATCAAATCGAGAAAAGAACTCGGGGTAATCTAGAATGATATAGTCTGCTTCTAAAGGA
>NW_017132305.1:0-483 GCF_001652005.2 Ceratina calcarata | reverse complement strand
CGATGTTTCTGCAAAACCAAGGGAGGCGTTGGACGTTTAAAACGCGTTTAATTTACAAATAAAATTCTCGCCTTACAAACAGTGATACAGAATAAATGATCTAATTTTAAACGTTGAGTTTAGATTTTGCACTGAGTTTACACAAAATGTCCTTATGCACTGAGTTGAATTGTCCACGCTCTCGTCGTTTTGTATTAAACACGAGAGTTTACTGATTGACTGATTACTGAGTTAATCAATCCGAACAAGAAGTTACGGCCCGTGAGATTGTATTAATTTCACAGAATTTTAGATTGAAACTGATTGCGATTGCTCTGAGAAAATTCCGTCTGGTGCTGACGACTCCGAAACGAACAGTAGAGTATTACTATGGATAAGAACCTGTATAATATAATACATAAATAAGAAGAATATAATACATAATTAGATTAAAACAGAATTTGAATTAAAAATAAAATAGAAACAGATATTTAGTTTTGATAC
>NW_017132304.1:0-483 GCF_001652005.2 Ceratina calcarata | reverse complement strand
AAAAACCTTGAGAGATTAATGCATTTTTCAAAATCAATCGTCAACTTTGTTGAAATGTATTCATTGAAACATATTAAGAATGTATTGGCTATAGAGTCAATCCCAAAGGTTTATGCACTTTAGACACGCTTTTTTTTAAAAAGAAATCGGATGTCGGAAGAACATTGCTAATAATAAACAGCAAAAAAAAATTTTCGATTTTTCCGAGATTTTTCCAAGAGATTTACCCCTTCAATTTCTTCCAAATTTTCGTTTTTCGCCAATAACTCCCAAACCGTTGGACATACGGAAAAATTGTATATAACATTTCTTGTAGAGGACGACGAGATCTATAATTTTCATGTAAAAGTTTCTTGCTAGTGTCAATAGTTAACGAGTAATTTGCAAAAAACTGTTTTTTAGTTTTTCCTCAATAACTCGTTAAATATTAATGCTAGCGAAAAATTTTGACATGTAAATTGTAGATCTCGTCGTCCTCTACAA
>NW_017132303.1:0-483 GCF_001652005.2 Ceratina calcarata | reverse complement strand
TTTTTTTTTATATCTCGAATTTATAAAATAATTTTCATTTCTTCTGAAGCGAACTCATACTTTTACATCATGTATAATACGAAATTTGATACGCATCACTTGTATAAAACACTCATCAAGTACCTTTAACCATCGTAAACGAGAATAGAGGTATAACAGATTTTTTTATAGAAATAAAAGCGCGGATGTGGAACATATGGATAGGTGCGCACGCGTCGGTGCGTCGAGCACATGGCGTTTGCGAGCAGGTTGGGTATGTGCCACCGAAATATCAGCAGTCGCGAACGATATCGGGTGTCAGACAAATTATTGATTATCGAAGACCGACTTCGCTCGCGAAAAATCCGTTCTCTAATTTCTCTCACTGTCAACCATTCATCTAATTCACTATATGGACACTTTTCCTTTCTAGGAATCAGTTCTATGCACAAAGCAAAATCTAAGCTTCCTAGAAATTAATTACTAACTCATTTAGACAATATT
>NW_017132302.1:0-483 GCF_001652005.2 Ceratina calcarata | reverse complement strand
ATAACATATCGACAACATCGGTATTTTATACGACCTCCGGAGCGAGAGTGTTTATTACGACACGCGCCGAATTGCGCGGCAAAAACCGGCACGGAGGATCGTTGTCAATACGCGATCGACGTCACTGTCCGACCGTTAACGGATCGGAGAATTCAAATTTGAGTATGCAGAGTGGCAAAAAGGAATAAACGCAAGTGAGAGAACGGATACGCGCGACTCTTCTATGCCACGCGCCGAGATCGGTGCGCACGCGTTAGAACGCTGATTCCGTCTGAGTCTACGACGAATCGTCACGGTGTGATCATCGGGATAAATTAAGTAGACTCGTGATAAGACATAGTTAATAGCCGGTTCGGCAAAACATACGAATTTCTAGCTAGGAGGAACATCGATTGAAAGAAATAGCGGCCACGCAGAAGAAGTTCGCTGTGAAGCGAATACGAGCCATGACTTGTTCTATTAACTGGACATTTCGGAGTTGCG
>NW_017132301.1:0-483 GCF_001652005.2 Ceratina calcarata | reverse complement strand
ATTCTACGATACGATTATTTGAACATTTTTATACTGGCTTCAATCTCGTATTCTAAATAATTCGCATAAATTCAGTTTAGTACTGATAAAATTATTATGTAATGAAAAATCATCTCGCTTTTAACTTTAAACTTGTTCACATCGAAAAGCCTGGTTCCTTTGTTAAACGCGTGGTGCTGAAAAGAAGATATACGTTTGCAGCGGTCGTTCGTGGAACGTCCATGAACAACCTACCGCACCTGTTCTCCAAGTTCGCCTCGATTCAACGTAACATACTAGACACACCCGTTTCGTTGTCCTCGCCAATTCGTTCTTTTTTCCAGGAAGTTCCGAAAGGGTGCTCCTTCCTTTTTCGCATTCGCTCTAGTAAAACGGTCCGGCCCATATGCCAGGGTGCATACCGTCGCCGGAACAGATGAACGGAACATTCGTTATAGCCGTTAAAATAAAACGATGGATAGACTGAATCTGTCTCAATTGATA
>NW_017132300.1:0-483 GCF_001652005.2 Ceratina calcarata | reverse complement strand
GTTCAGTGACCGACCTCGTCCCATAGACATGTCTCCGCGACAGCGATTCAGGTGTGTATCTGATTGATCGATATGTCGTGTTTCTACTTGTTTTTATTTGTTTGTTTTCTATGTATGGTCAGGAAGTTGTGTTGGCTTTTCTTTTATCGTGAGTTACGTTTTCTTGCGATGTTTGTAATGTTTCTTTTTCTTTTCTTTCTCATTGTTCTGCGCTCGCTATTTACCGGTGTTTGTTCCTCTTTCTCGTTTTTTGTTCTTTTAATCGGTGTGTATTTATACGTGTTTGTCGACTGACTCGATATATCGTTTATTTTGTATCGTTTGATTGATCGGTGTGTATTATTTCGTCTTTTTATCTTTATTTCAGATAGGATTCGTGTCGTTCCTTCTTCGAGAAGAGAGGATTTTCGTTATTGTTCATTTTGTTCGTTTTATTTACGATTGTGACTTTGGTGTAGGGGTGCGTTTGTTTCTCGCGTTTCT
>NW_017132299.1:0-483 GCF_001652005.2 Ceratina calcarata | reverse complement strand
GTACTCTACGTGTATATGTAAAGAATATAATTATTATATATTTACGTAAACTAGCTATCTTTAAGGCAGAAGAGAATTATAAAAGTTACTCACAATTATTAACTGTAAATAACTCAAGAATGTTGATACTTTATTTGTGTTGCACTTCAAATCTTTCACCGTTTCATTAAACTCTGTACCACGGAAAAATGTGATTTCTTTGCCAAATTCGATTTCTGCATCGTGTAACGACGGATAACTAGGTGCAACCAGTTTTAGTTTAATTCGAATATTTCCTTCAGGATTGATTGGAACTTTCAAAAATCCTCGCCATATAAACGGTCTTTCAGAAATTAATATCATCTCTTGATGTAACTTAATAATAGATTCATAATCGTTGGTAATCATTATGATGAATTCATAACTTATGATTTTCGTTAGGTACAAACAGGTACAAATTATTTATTATTTACATCATACATTATATAGACATGTATGTATATG
>NW_017132298.1:0-483 GCF_001652005.2 Ceratina calcarata | reverse complement strand
GTTGACGAACGCTAATAAAGTAAAATCTTTATTTCAAGTACGTTACTTCGTTTGTCAAATTCATCAAACCGTACTCTTCCTAATTATGAATATGTAATACCGTGACGCAACGTTATCAGCAGATTAAGCAATCTTATCGCTCACGCAAAGGAAGTCAAAACGAAAAAAATGTTTTCTAATTCATTTCGATATCTCAATTCGTTCCGGAGATGTAGTCTTCCAAAGTTTAGACGCAGCATTTGATATTGCTGACACAGTGACCTAGTCACACGTATCACCTGGGCGTTTAGACCAGTGAGTCGGTCAACGTGCAAAAGGGATAACAATAGCGACGCAGAAAAAATTATGCTTGCCTTCACAGGAAAATATCTCCGGGACCGGAAGTCGGATCGATATGAATCAAACGGTATTTTCAAGGGGAAGCCTTTCTGCTTCGAACATTGGAAGTTTTATCCGTCTACAGTTATTTATTGCGAAGTAATT
>NW_017132297.1:0-483 GCF_001652005.2 Ceratina calcarata | reverse complement strand
GAGACGCTTACGGCTTTTGAATTGAACACCGTGACGTATGGCACGGCGTGTGCCCTATATCTATGCGTACCCTTCTCGAACTAGTGCGTGAGGAAGGAGCTGAGCTCCCTCTCGCCGTTCCCGTGATAGAGAAGGATGTTTACGTCGACGATGTGTTGTTTAAAAATCGAAAATTATTTAAATAAATTCGATTCGCGGAATTCAGTTATTTTGCGCGACCTTCGGAATAAAGCTCTTTCTTCGAAGGTACAGATCGAGCTAACCGCGATAAAGTCACCATCGGTATTTTATACGACCTCCGGAATAATGATCTATTCAAATTACCATTTCCGACTGCCAGAATCCGGCTCAGAGCCGGCGAGCGGAATTTTGACGCCCAGCCCCTAAAAGACGGGGAAGCAATACCGTAACGCAAACTGCGAGATATAGAGGGTATTCCACCTAACTTGACCACCTTAAATATATCGCTTATTTTTTGTGATA
>NW_017132296.1:0-483 GCF_001652005.2 Ceratina calcarata | reverse complement strand
AGATACCTCGCGATTCCCACCTCGCGACGACCGAGGTGAAGGACGATTTCGTAAAAACGATCATTCCCTTGTGAGGTTTCCTTGATCGAGGAATTCGTCACAAGTAATTCTGTTTCGAGGTTTCCGTGATCGAGGAGTTCGTCACGAGTAATTCCGTTTAGAGGTTTCCGCGGTAGAGGATTTCGGATCGATCTTTCCTGTTTCGGAGATTCCGTGGTATGGTTTCAGTGTCAGAGGATTTCGAATCGATTATTCAGTTATTTGATATTCCGTGGGAAGGATTCGGGGCCGATTTCTTCAGTATCGCGAACGCCCGAGTTGAGGGTATCGTGTCGAGGATTAAAAGTGATCGGTGTTGTTTCCCGTGCCGGAATTTTACAGTGCCGCAGATTAAACTTGATCGACGAGTAATACCGTGTCGAGTTCCGCGTGTCGAGTATTCCACCGTGCGGACCCCAAGAGCTGGTGAATACATCACCATAC
>NW_017132295.1:0-483 GCF_001652005.2 Ceratina calcarata | reverse complement strand
GCCAGCTAGAAACAAAAATGGCAATTATTAGTCTTCCATTTTGTATAATTGAACAAAATAGGCGAAGTAACACTTTATGAAAATGATTGATAAACGTACCGCTACTAATAGCGAACTCTTTTCCGCTCATAATATGGTGTAAAAGATTCTTCATCTCGAACGGTGATAAATTAAGCAAATGTTCGGAGGCCTCCTTTCCGGTACATATCAGAATTCTTGACAATTCCGTGACCATCACTTGAATGATCAAACCTACCCTGAGTCTGAGCATCTCGTGGAACAATTGGGGTTCTGTCCTGATAAACATCGCCAAATAAACGAGCAGTTCCTGCGTCAGCATAGCAGTGGACTCGTCGTCTCCGTATGCTTGATGAATCAAAGATCGGAGTTCATTTTCCGGCAAAGGCGCAACGATGGTATGCTCGTTAGCCGGTGGCATCCCGACTGTGACTTGTTTCTGACGAACCAACAGATCGGTAACCG
>NW_017132294.1:0-483 GCF_001652005.2 Ceratina calcarata | reverse complement strand
TGTAGATCAAATGGGGAAAGAGTTTACGAGAATCGGACTCTGAGGACAGAGAACGAATAAACAACCCTACGGGGATGGTAGAAGACCGCAGAAGGTTGAACGCGTTTCCCTGACCCCGTATAAATTCTTCCGAGGGGATCGATCACGCTGTTCACTCAGAACGAGTAACCAAAGTTCAATCTAACGAGAGAATTTACATATCTATTTTTCATATATAGATATTATTAATAGTGAGAGTATTAGATAGTTCTCGAAAATTAATATTGTTTATATTTTAATGGTCGAGTTAGGGAAACTTTTCTACAAAGGGATTCATTCAAGTAACTAGTATCTTTTCCCTGGTCGAAGTTAGAAAAAAGTGTTACAGGGAAAACATGAATGCTTTAGGAGAGACTACACACATATACAGATTCTTTAATTTTTTCAAAATATTTCGCAAATTTATAATTTTTCCATGCCATCCATAATACCTTATCAAAAAAA
>NW_017132293.1:0-484 GCF_001652005.2 Ceratina calcarata | reverse complement strand
GTCTTCTCAAATTGAGGAATTTGTTACTTCCATTTTATGTAATTAAGGAGATTACAATTTTTTGGACCTAAGAACCCAAAATCCCTACTTTAATGAATTAGATGAAGTATATAAACGGAGAAAAGTAGTTTCCCGAATGGATTATTGAAATTTTCATTATCGTCGAAGATCGCGTTTCCGTTCGCATGAAATATCGACGGGCGGCATTGAGCCGGAAGTAGTTCGCATATATTCGCCGTGGCTACAATTTCGCCGGATGATCGTAAGAAGTGACGTCAGCGTTCATCAAATCTTTCAAAGGTTTCGTGGGTAGGGCCGCGGAGGTTTCCGGGTCGTTGGATCGCTAAGCCGAATTCCAGCTCCTTCAACCCTTCGGCCTTCGCCATTTCGCTCGTTCCATATCTCCTTTATCCTCTTTGGTTTTTCCTGCGGGCCACCCTTTTTCCCCGGTCCCCTCTTCGCCCCCCTACCCCCTCTCCGTCGT
>NW_017132292.1:0-484 GCF_001652005.2 Ceratina calcarata | reverse complement strand
GAGCAATGCTCTTAAGCCATGCACCATTTCAATCTTCAAACATATTTCAAAATTCTGTCACTACTTTCTTTAGTTTTTTCAATTTAATGTAGCAATGCAGTTCCATTTCATTAATTTCATTTCAGCATTACCCAATAAGAACACTGACATAATTTCAAAACTATACAGCTATCTAATTTCCTACTTTTGCGTACGAGTTTAATATGTAGACTATGGTTTTTTGTGCGAAGTAAACTATTTCTAGAAATGTGTTTCAAATACGAATTTCTTTAATCTTTTACGGAATGCATTTTGCACTTAATATTCCATATATTTCTGTGCATTAATGTTTACATTCAATTTCCTCATAAATGCATAAAATTCGCAGTCTAGAGACTACAATATGACAGGCAATTAATGTTGTATTCATATCTTTTGATAAATAACTTCTTCCAATAAATACTTAATATACTAAATTATCACGAATGCAAAACAGCAAAAAGGG
>NW_017132291.1:0-484 GCF_001652005.2 Ceratina calcarata | reverse complement strand
TTGTTTTTGTATATTTTACATTGAATTGGAATTTATACGAAATATGCGAGGCTCGAGGTAAATGTTCATTTATTCGATATGAATTTATTTTCATATCTCGTTGTTATCCAATTATAAATCTCTATTGCACGATAAGTTACGTGAGCCGTGCAGATGCTACAGAGACGCGGGCCACGAATTTATAACTCTTGACTAGTCACTGTGTCGTTTTCAAAAACGCGTTTGCACCATCTGCTCCAACAACAACGCTCGGTACTTTTTCAAGCATCCGGGGAACGAGGCTCGGCGTCGTTCATGAAATTCAACGTTGAACATTTCAAAATACACGAGTCGATGCGATTTAAGCAGCTGGCACTTGCAGATCAGTGCTTGTTTCGATTCCGAACCAATCCCAGATTGGGTGCTCATGATTTTTTAAGTTTTTCATAAATTTTCGTTTTTTAATTAATTTTCATAGACCAATCTCTAACAATAATTATAATAT
>NW_017132290.1:0-484 GCF_001652005.2 Ceratina calcarata | reverse complement strand
TATCGCACTAGTTTATAAAAAATATTTCTGTGTATCGTGTCATTATCGTAAAATGTCTTTAATTATCTTATGAAATGAACTAGTCAGACATGTTAACGAAAATCCGTGATTTTCTTTTTACTAACTTGTTAAAGGCAGGTAAGCATTGGGCATGCAGCTATATAAAAAACATGAGACGCTTTGTTTTTTAAGACGCTACGAGCAATAGAAAATGGGGAGGACAAGGAACTTGGTTAATGGAAACACTTAGTTCCGTTTCGTTTTTTCTCTTTCTCGTCTCAATCTTTTTCACTCACTGCGACGGAATAAAAGGAAACGTGCTTTCTCTTCTCTCGCGGAAGCGAACAGAATTATTTTCTTAACAGTTCACTCTACTTCTTGTGATACTTCGAATCTGAAACCGATTTTTATTATAATTAGATTTAAAGATAAATCAAATAAGTAATGTAGTCGTCATTACATATGAAAAATTCCTGTCTATTAT
>NW_017132289.1:0-484 GCF_001652005.2 Ceratina calcarata | reverse complement strand
AAACAAGGGAATCGTGCAACGGAGATACTTTTTTCATTAAGGATGTATTGGCTATTCCAAAGTCAATTCCAAAAGTTTATGTACCTTACAAAAACGCATTTCCTATAATTACAAAGAAATCAGACGTCGGAAAGACAATGCTAATAATAAATAGCTACGTGTTAAAAATTATAGAAGGAAATATCCAATTAATTATTGACATTGGCGAAAAGTTTTTTTATTCAGAAGTTGTAGGCACTCTACAAAGAAAGTTTCTATGCATTTTTCTTCTAACTTCAGTATTTAATGAGTTAAGTATGATTATTTGGCGTTTTATTGGCATTGACGAAATCCGACCGTCCCACCGTCGAAACAGCCAACTTTTGACAAAAGATTTCGTTTTCTCTCAATTACTCCTAAACTGTTCTAGATACGGGAAAATTGTATACCACCTTTTTTGTAGAGGACGACGAGATCTACAATTTCCATGTAAAATTTTTTCGCT
>NW_017132288.1:0-484 GCF_001652005.2 Ceratina calcarata | reverse complement strand
ATTAAAACCCGGGACACCCTGTATAATTGTTTACATCGATAATGTTTAATGATTTAAATAAAAATTCACCAAAAGTGCTAAAACAAATCAAAATTAATCATTCCCCTAAACAAATCCTTGCTCACTCCCCCTAAGCAAATGTTAATAAAACTGTATGTATGACATTTGGAAATTACTATAATCGCATGCTAATTAATAGGTGTAAAAGTTAATCAGCAAAGTATAAAACGAGTAGACTATTCTAAATATTTCATAGAAATATTATACAAACCGAAGAACGAATTTTAAAATTATTTAAATTGAAATATCTGCTACACTAAAAGCTTTTCAATATACATAAGTCAGTATTTTTTTTATAAAGAATTTATAGTTGCATCATTTGATGTACAAAAAATTCTCCAATTCATTTGAAAAAACAAAGTTGATCTTCAAATTTCCTAAGCACCTCCAACTGCAGAAAAGTTATGTACACCATGTAATGTGT
>NW_017132287.1:11699-12131 GCF_001652005.2 Ceratina calcarata | reverse complement strand
CAGTAAAATTGACAGATAATAAGAACAGTGCAATTGTTTTCGTACCTAAATTTTCATAAAGAAGAAACATCAGATTATGAAAGAGGAACAGGAACAGGTGATTTTGTACAACAGGATTATACAAAACAGGTTATGAGAGTATGAGTAACAATTTGTGTTCGGAATTGTAAAATTTAAGTAGATCGCAATTTAAACTGAACTGAAAGCAACCACGTCGCAAAGTTACTTCAACTGCGTAACGGGAAGTAAAAATTGTTTCAATTGCGTTTTATTTGCTTTTGTCTCTTTAATTTCGATTGATTAGAATAGATGCATAAAACGTTAAAAAAACAATAGACAGTTATTATCCATCGTTATAAACGTTTCTACGCATTTTCTCTTTGAATGATACTTATATCATGTTTTCATAGAATTTTTGTTTCATTCCGCTTA
>NW_017132287.1:9198-10522 GCF_001652005.2 Ceratina calcarata | reverse complement strand
CTGTACATATATAGTCAAAGTCAAAGGTAGTGGGTCCCCAGTGGCTTTCATTCCCATCTAACGACTGGCGCACAGTACGCAGCAATGATGACATTGTGGCACTCATGATGGCAGTGATGGCACAGGTGGCGACAAGTGGCGACAGGTGACACTATTAGTTGAAACGTCATTCGCGTATGCGCATTTAAACTCCTAGTGACAGTAAGTCTCACGATTGCGCATCCGTGGTTTCACCAGCTTTGCCAGTAAAGATTGGTAAAGATGAAGATGGCCGCTGAGGTGAGGTGGCTCTTATTATTTCACGTGTTCTCTTATATTTCCGCCGATTTAGGGCAAACACCGCATGCTAAATTTGAGTACAAGTACTCCTTTAAGCCACCGTACCTAGCGCAAAAGGATGGTAGCGTACCTTTCTGGGAGTACGGCGGAAGTAAGTGAAACATCATAATCTAACCTTAGGGAGATGTTACCGTATGTTACTTTACCGCGACCGGGTTTCATATTATTTAAATAAACTTCACCAATATTTATGTCAGAAACAATAATTCCGATCGGACTCCATCCTTTTGATCACTTTCACAAATGGAACCATACTCTTTATTTAACAAAATTGTCTGATCTGTCACTAATAAGTGTAAATGCTTTTATTTATACATTTATTCGCTAATTTCAGATGCAATTGCCAGTGCGGAGAACGTTCGAGTTGCTCCCTCGATGAGAAGTCAAAAAGGTATGAGAGACCATCTAAAAGTTATGAAATATGTGTAATAAAATATTTTTTATAATTAGACTTGCAAATTTTTATACAAAATCATATTTTCTAAGATATACTCTGAGGAATATAATCTATCTATACAGATCTTTCATTTTTACAATTTGATTATGTGAGATTGACATTGATTATTTTATGTATTATTAGAAATCATATACAATAGCTGAATTTTCTTACATGCAAATTTTCTATAATTCCATTGAAATCTACAGGCTACTAATATATCTACGTTCACTATTACTTTGAATTATGAAAGAACTATTAAATTACTTTGCATTATGAACAACTGATGTGTGCGGACAGGTGCTATATGGGTAAAGCAGCCAGTGAATTTCGACTGGTGGGAAGTTGACCTAATATTCAGAATAACAGGAAGAGGAAGAATCGGCGCCGATGGCTTGGCATTCTGGTACACCAGTTCCAAGGGAGCTTACAACGGAACCGTTTTCGGTAGTTCAGATCAATGGAATGGTCTTGGGATATTCTTCGATTCCTTCGATAATGATAACAAGCACAACAACCCATACATCATGGCAGTGATTAATGATGGGA
>NW_017132287.1:0-6637 GCF_001652005.2 Ceratina calcarata | reverse complement strand
TATAAATTGAAGAAGTGTACGTTAGTAAGACGTAGAAAGAATTTATTCCATATTTTTCTATACATATCCTCTTAAACAGATGTAATATTGTGAAATTTTTTACAGTGACGGTACAACGCAGTTGGCTGCCGGTTGCTTGAGGGATTTCCGCAATAAGCCTTTCGCAACCAGAGCGAAAATCGAGTATTATCAAAACGTACTAACAGTAAGTTATACAATCTTATTACATTATCTTTCTTCGCTAATCCTCTAAAATCTGGTAAACAAACTATTTGTCTTCGTTAAACTTCGTTAAGCCTTGGTGATATATTATAGGACAGTATGAAAATGATTTATTGCAGTGCGTTACTCCTCTTCTGCAACTATTTATGTATAATATCGTTTTAATATTCTGATTTCAAAGGATTGCAAGTTAACCGAATTTTTTTTCTAAAACTAACTATAAATCTCATTTCGGTCATTTTTTGGAAAATGTTTCAGCTATAGCATTGACCCAGATTAACTATAAATTTCAGTTGCCTATTGTTAATAGCTTTCAAGATAGTTATTCATATAAAATACAATTGTAATAGTGTTTATATGGAAATACAATTCTTTTCGGGAAAACCAAAATTCCGGCAGTACTTCCGAAAACCCCCATGCTCCAATATGGATAAAATTTTGAAAACAAATTCTTTTTTAATAAAAAAAATCATGATTATGAGAAGGATTTTTCGCGACTGGAAATAAAATTTTACTATTTAAATGTCATTGCCTATGTTACCGACGTAGTCATGACCGCTGGAATACGCAAAACAGGTTTGAAAGCGAGTTAAAGAATCTGCTATTTCCAATTGTTTTTGATGGTTTTCATTTGTTTGAATCGAGATTATTGAGAGTCCAAAATAAAACGTGGATGAGTTTACATTGTCATCGTTGTTTCCATTTCACTTACATCGGCATGTAATCGCATAAATTGATTCACTATCACCAAGAGAATGAGTGAGTTTGATAATGGTAGTGAATGGTTGAGAGAAATGGAGTTAATTCTGAGGAAAGTATAAGAAGAATATAATGTACATTGAGAGCTGAGGATCCTTAAGCTACTTTCGATGTTATAAATCAGAGGAATACGACCATAGTATTTCGACCGCACATAATACATAGTAATTATTACTCTCTACTTAAGGTGAATCTATCTATGTACTACACTATCACCATAAATATATTTCTATTTAATATTTTCGAAATGTATCTTTACGAGGTGATCGCTAAGAATTGGGGAGTTTTAATTTTAGTACGATGGAAAGGAAAATGTTATCAATAAATATGTGTCGCAGTCAAGGGATTTCAATTTACGTCGAAAGATTCACACTAACTTATTGAACAATTATGCCTTTGTATCATACATTCTATTGTTTTTACAAAAATTGTAAATCCTATGTAAAAATTTCCATAGGTTTGAAAATTGGCATTTGAGTTGCCAAAATTGCATTATAATAACTCGTGCCTTTGCATGCCAATTTTCTTATGAACAAACGCAGCAGAAATGTTCCATTATTGATAATGAAACTGTGTCAATAGAGTCAATAACGACAGATTTTTTTTTTGTCGAGAAATATGTACTCTCGCCCTCGAGAGACATTATGAGACTGAGGGTTTAATTGATGGACCTGTAATTTAATTTTTATATTTATTGTTGTTGAAATTGAATAATTTAAATTGGACGAAATTTGAAAGAGGGTGGTTGTCTGAAGGATTATACGGGGTGTCCCAGAAAAAGTGTTAGAGCCGAAGAGAGATCATTCTGTGAGTGTTTCTCAACCATAATTTTCTTTGTCAAAATACAAAGTGAGGCATGGTTTTTGAATTATTAACGAAAAACACTGACCAATGAGAGCACGCGTAGGGCCCGCGCT
This sequence comes from Ceratina calcarata, assembly GCF_001652005.2. NCBI lineage: Eukaryota > Metazoa > Arthropoda > Insecta > Hymenoptera > Apidae > Ceratina > Ceratina calcarata. The sequence continues at coordinate 4,739 of NW_017132287.1, read as the reverse complement.
GATCAACGGCCGAGCGTCACAATCCGAGCCAGCCTACCCGTGGCTGGATACTGGCCCTACGCGTGCTCTCATTGATCAGTGGTTTTCTTTAATAATTCAAAAACCATGGCTCACTTTGCATTTTACTAAAGGAAATTGTTGTTCAGAAACACCTCTAGAATCACCCCTTTTCGGCTCTAACATTTTTTCTGGGACACCCTGTATTAGGTGCAGTTTTTATATTTATTGTTATTTCAATCTAATCAACATCGAAGATTACTCCTAAAATAAATTGTTTCATAGTAAAGTACGACCCGTTTAAAACAGCTACAAGACCATCAAGCACTTTAAATGTTTTAAGAGTACGACAAAACCGCGGTTATGATTGTGTCGGTAACTTGTGAAATGATTTTTATCAAAAAAGAACTCATTTCTAAAATTTCAGCTATTTCGGAGCATGGGGGTTTTCGAAAGATTAGGCAAAATTCCTATTCGAATAATTTTTGCATATGCCTTATTGTTAGACGTGGGATTTGTATCAATTCACTGCAAATTTCAACTATCCAATGTTAATAGTTGATGATAAGATCTAATTATTTTTCTAAATTCCAATTTTAATGTTGAAGTTTCATAAGATTCTGACGTCTCAGAATTTTTTCCTCTAAAAGTAAAAGTACTATTTAAATGATTTTCACATGTCTTGTACATATAGTATTCCTCTTACTATTCTAATTTGTTTAATTACTTGTTATAAATACCTTTCATTGTATAATTATTTATATAAATTACAATCTTAATATTGTGATGCCTTTAGTTTTGTTCTATTCATCTGTTGCAATCCACTTATTGAGTATCTTATTGTTCTTATATCCTCCTTGCATTCTACACATTTCCGCTTCTCCTCATCTTCTTAATATCTATTGACTTTTTTTATATGTCTGCATTTTGTACTTGTCTTCCCTTTTTTATTTATTTCGGTAGCCACGTATGTTGATCGATCTTCTTATGCTTCTTATATCTTGAACGTTGTATCTTTCCATGTATCACTTTTCTCTCTACTTCAATCTCTCCTTCCTTGCATTTTCTACTCATGCTTCCACCTCTACTTTTCAGTTCTACTGCTTAACTATACCCGCTTTCATTTGTACATTTCATCCTTTACTTTCCCCATTCTGTTATTATCTGAATTTTAATCTTCTCTTGCACGCACTTCTTTAATAGTTGGACTGCGGATTTTTATGCAAAATAAAACTTATAGGGTATCAATTTAAGAAATGATATTTAACCCTTTAATTCTTTAAGCATCATGTTATGCATTTTAATGTTAATTCTTTTTACACTTTTGTCTTCTATATGTATTTTTTATGTTTTTACATACTCAGTTTTGCTATAAATGCATAAAATTTGCTGTTAATAATGACTTCATTTCTCCTCTCTTCTTTTCCCTTCTTTTTCTCAAATCTAAAAGCTTATTCATTGTTTAATATTTAGATTTAATTAAAGGTGCTGTTCCATAATGGTATGACAAACAATGAACAAGATTATGATATATGTTTCCGAGTTGAGAACGTTGTTCTACCAAAGGGAGGATACTTCGGCGTGTCAGCAGCCACTGGTTAGTATATTTATTGATACATGCTACTTACATAATCCTGGTATGTAACTTTAATTATTTCTACCTCGCAAAGTGTTGATTGATTACACCTAGTATTTAATGTATATCATTCTGGACACGTATACTACCATACTACAAAAAATCATAAGGATCGAAGTTGGACAGTTGGGAGTCTTCCCTTGTCAGTACAACAAACAGTCATATAATAAGTCGTTCGATGCCATGAACGAGATTAAATTCTTCCCAAAATGTACTGTAATTTTTGAACACTGAACTGTTATCATGTTGAACTGTTGATTTTTTTACTAAAAGTATTAAAAAATCATGAACAATATATTTTATGTCATAAAATATTACATTTCATTTAACATAATTTGGTGACAAATTTATTTTTCTTTGAAAAACGTCGTATTTATTACTATCATCTTCACAGCTAACAGTTTGTGTTTGTTATCCTGAGCTCTTCAATTCTAAAATATAGGTAAACGCTAGAAGATATGGTAGGATTCTATAGTTTTGCAATTAGTAATCGTACCATCATTATAATGAAGAGAATAAAATTTTTTGTTTGTCAGTTATCACAAAATAATTAAATTATTGAAGTAATTATAATATGCTGGTGATACATAGGATAATAAATTCTGTATATTTTTATATTTTTAAAATGTAATAGACAATGGAGTTTTTTAATTAATTTAATATTTTTTTATGTCTATCTTGTATGACTTATAATCGATAGTAAAAAGGTTTTAATTAATGACATTTTTTATTGATGTTTTATAATAATGAGTACGCTTTAAAACAGCATATTTTGCAATCAATTCAATTTTTCATCATTAGTATTCTTCATTGCATTTTTCAATTTGTAGGAAAAAGATGTTAACTTTTCATTTCGTACAGATGAAATTTTGTAAATTGTCGTGATAAATTAGCATGAAACGTATAGTTCAACGTCATTTGTTGTTGAGATCCATCAAATTCATGATTAGTTACACGTACGAAAAGAAAATATCACTCAATTTTCGAAAACAGGAAAAGTGTGATATGTTATTTGAAAACACTTCTACAAAATAATTTACCCAGGGCATTTCGAGTTTTTAGGAATTCCTCTAAAACACTGCATTTGCAGTAATTACAAAGGAGACCATGTAGAATCAATAAAATGTTTATGAGGTTACACAGACAATTAAAGAATTGTTCCAGGAACTTGCGGACGAACCATGTTTGTAACATTTACTACAGTTGTATATAATATATTTTTCAAGGTGGTTTGGCCGACGATCATGATGTCTCACATTTCTTGACGCACTCCTTGATACCACCTGGTCAGTTCAGTTCAACTGGGCAAAAGCTATCTGTGGAAGAGCAACAAAAACTTAGCCAGGAATATACAGACTATCAGAAGAAGTTGGAACTACAGAAGGAAGAATACCGCAGGTAACAATTATAGTGATTCTCATTAATATTCAAACACATTCCAAAACGAAATAACTGTTTTAAAACATCGGACTAAACAATATAACTTTTGGAATGTTAGAAGGCTTAATTAAAATCGGTTAATGTTGCTATCAGTAACAAGCGATTAGAAATAAAAAAAAATGCAGTTTTTCACGACTTTCGCTATACAATTGACAATGAGATAAGTTGAAAAATTATCATACATTTCGATGTGTCTTTTTTAAGCTTTCACCGATTTTCATGAAACTGTGTTCATACATATAACTTAGATCCATAAATAGGCTGTCTCAAATTGTTATTAGAGATCCTAATAAAAAAGTTAAAATCGTGTTAAAAAAAGTTAAAACATCCTGCCTTTTTCTGTTTTGTTCGCGATTCTGATGAATAGCAATTTTTTTCAATTTTTTATTAAATATTATGTAGCAAACCAGGCCTCCTAATATCTCAAAGAAAACTAAGTTTGGTTCAATATTAAAAAAAGTATTCTAGGTTGAAGTGTGTCCGAATATTAATGGGGTTCACTACATATGTCTATGGCAAAACCTAACTAATTAAATGATTAAGAAATTTATATTTAATAAATGTATTAAAGATAAATTGTTCTGATCAAATGCAGTAATTAATTGAAATATTAAAATAAAACCAATCTTTACGTTAATGGTTCAGAAATTTCTTTGTTATCTACTTTATTGTATAATTGTTTGTATATGACAACGAAAGAAAAAAATTGAATACAAATTATATTCTTAAACGCAAACTGGTAGGAATATAAAGAAATGTTTGTTGTAAAACAATTACAGGGTGATCGCACTTTTGTTTTCGGTCACTGTATATACAATTGCATTATACGTAGTAAAATTACTATAAATTATGTTATACAACTAATTAAATATTGTTGATGAAGTCATTATACAAGTCGATGTGAAATGAAAGTATTTAATAATTTTCAACAGGGATCATCCGAATGAGCAACGGGAGAAAGAGGAGTTCGAGGAATACTTCGAAACNTTCGTATATGTTTTTATAAATTATATGCAAATACAAGATTTTATAAAAATTGGTGGAAGCTTAAAAAGACTTAGACACAAATGTGTGATAATTTTTCAATTTATCTCAGTTATATAACAGAAGTCGTGCAAAACTGCAATGTTTGAAATCACTAATCGCTCGTAGCTCATTGAATAATAAACAAGTTTTACGAAATTTGTATATGTATATAACATATTTAGATTTGCAAATGGGATGTTTCAAACTTTCATTACAGTCCTTAATAAAAAAGTTAAAATGATGTTCTCTTTCTATTCGAGATTTCGAGGAATATTTTTAAGTTTCCTGTTACACATTTATATTAAACATATATTGAAATCCGGCGCTGAAAGAAGCGATAGGAACTAAACATGTAGATTTTAAGCTAAAAGTTGTCAAAATTGCCTTCCTTTCTTTAACTTACTAGCCTAACTAACTAACTTACCTAGTTAATATTTATCTAGTATTAATGTTTGAAATATGTTGCATTACAAGCCAGATGAAAAAGTACAAAAATCTCTATCACTGTTTTCCACATAATTTCTAACAAGTTTAATTTTTACACAATTTCTTTTACATAAAATTTAGGAACCTGATTCATCTAAGTCAGGCATGGCCAAGTACACGTGCCCCACTGTAGCTGTTCTCCCTACTTCGTGCA